>NW_021130349.1:0-1189 GCF_004193835.3 Ostrinia furnacalis | reverse complement strand
GTAGGTAGTCCACAAACGCCAGGCAAAGTGACTGACTATACTCCTCGGTCTTCTGTATAATCTGCCGTGGCGTATGTATGTGGTGTACTAAAGCCTTTTCGGAAACCGGCTTGTTTGAGAGGCTGGAAGTCATCGAGACGATTCGTAATGACTCTCGAAAACAGCTTGTAGACATGGCTCAGAAGTGAGATGGGTCTATAATTCTTCAACAAGGTTTTGTCGCCTTTTTTGAAGAAGAGTATCACCATACTTCTGTGCCATACCGTAGGCGTTTTTCCTTCGAGGATGACGGAATCGAACAGCTTCTGAAGAGCCTTCAGCCCCTCGGTCAAAAACCCAACTGCGTAAAAATGAACAGAAAAAAGATAGAGACAAGACAACTTAGTGTTCAGTAAGTGTAGTAGGAGTAGGAGGCATTAAATGCATATCACCACCAAAAAAAGTAATTGATATCCTATAAGCATATTAACGTAAGGGCCTAATTATTATAAATCAAAAAGTTTAAAATGAAGTAAAGTTCAATGAGTTCAAAAGTTAAAACCAACAGTTTAGGGTAAGGGCTGAATTGTATTATTAAAAGGAATTTCCGTCCTTTAAATCATTTATTTCCCCAAAAGTCGTATTCAGACGACTAAAAATGTTTAAGGTAAGGGACATTTTTTTAAAGATATCAACATTTCAAGTATACCAATCGATAGAGCCGAAAATTCTGAATCCGTTGGTATATATAACTCATTTTGGCCAAAATGTCCCTTACATTAATTGATACTTCCACCATCGATGTAGACGTGAGTTAGTCCTGTTATAAATTAAAGATGTTTGTTTCTGTCCTAAATATGAATGGTTTTTGTCGTAACTATTAATGCGTTGGGCTATATTTAAATAAATAATACTCTCCTTCATAATAAATCAGATCAAAGTTGCTGCTTTTACCTACTTATTATTTTGCTTATTCTAACGAGTCGTTAGACTTGGATTATTTATTGATAGTAGCTTTTAGCAAACATAAATATTTTTGTTTTAAGTTCAGACTATATAGTCATTGAAGTTTTACTTAGTTATCGTTTGTGTGGTGTTAAAAGTATTTTTGTAGATGTCGGTCTTTGTGTAAATCTATGATATTCTATAAGATTAATTTACATTTAATTCTAAGTTAAGATCCATTGTAAGGACCTACTTGTTATGTAAA
>NW_021130348.1:0-2970 GCF_004193835.3 Ostrinia furnacalis | reverse complement strand
TAGGGTTAGAGGGGGCACAGTGACACACGGGGTACAGTAAAACAAGTTTAATATTTCTACCTCTTTTTATCAATTTATTTTTACTGGCAACACTGCTTTATTAAGCGTTCGCACTGCCATCTTGGTGCAGTTGTCATTTCTCAATTTGAAAGCTGCCTGTTGAGTTCTTGCAAAAAAACTGATTTTTGAAAGTAATTCGTATCTTTTTTCACGAAAAAGTTTTCGATTTTATTAGTACACTGTTTACCAAAGGTATGTATGGCTATTTTTTTAATAATTCTTGCATATTTCTTGTAATATTGACATCAGACGAAGGCCGGTGTTTATAACCTAAAAAATGTTATATGTTTTTGTGTTAGTGAAGGGGGTCATGGGGTACAGTGAAACGGGGCACAGTAAAACATGTTTCAGTGTACCCCTTTATATTAAGATAAGTTTTTGTTTTTTGTTTTTAGAAAACACCACAATGGTTCGTAACCGGAAAAGAAAAACGGATATAGGGCTTCATAATGAAGCAGATATGAAAGAAGCAGTAGCCTTAGTTGAAGGAGGTAAAACTTTAAGAGAAGCAGCAAATCTGAAGAATGTTAATTTTAGCACATTGTATAGGTATTGCAAGAAAAAAAAGGAAAACCCAGAAGAAGAGGGACAGGTCGTGAGATATACGCCCAACTACAAAGTGCGAACAGTGTTTACAGAAAATCAAGAACAAAAATTAAAAGAGTATTTAATTACGTGCGCCAAAATGTCATATGGACTGGACACCATTGAGGCAAGAAAGTTGGCTTACGAATTAGCTTCACATCTTAACCTTGAGACTCCACAGTCGTGGAAAGACCGTAAAATAGCTGGTATAGACTGGCTTTATGGCTTTCGGAAACGGAACCCGGATTTATCATTAAGAAAACCGGAACCATGCAGCCTTTCACGCGCCACCTCGTTCAATAGGCACAATGTGATGATGTTTTTCGATAACTTAGAGGATGTGATGAAGAGACAGTCTACATTTGGAAATGGCACGCGTGTTTTTGCATTAGACGAAACAGGCACAACAACAGTGCAGAAGCCTAAAAAAATTTTAGCACAAAAGGGGTCTAAACAGTTAAATAAGGTAACAAGTGGAGAAAGAGGGACACTTGTGACTACTTGTTGCATTGTTTCAGCAACAGGTACTGCATTGTCTCCAGCCATGGTGTTCCCTCGAAAACATTTCAAGAACTTCATGATAAACAAAGCTCCAATAGGGACTCTGGGGCTTGCCCAGCCAACGGGATGGATGAATACTCAGTTATTTGCTGAAGTTATGAAGCATTTTGTCAAGATAACCGGTTCATCGAAAGACAATCAAAGCCTTTTAATACTTGATAACCATGAAAGTCATCTTTCACCAGAGGCTTTAAATATTGCCAAAGATAATGGCGTGACCATACTAACAATTCCGCCTCACACGAGTCATAGGTTGCAGCCATTAGATGTTTCAGTGTTTGCTCCATTACAAACCTATTATAATGCCGCAGCCGATTCTTGGATGATGCGAAACCCAGGAGTGCCGATTTCAATTTATTGTGTCGCAGAAATCTTGGGAACTGCTTTCGAAAAAGCCATGACCCCTGTCAATATTAAGTCAGGTTTCCGCAAATCAGGAATTTTCCCGTTCGACCGCAATATTTTTAATGATGATGATTTTATGCCCAGTGAGGTAACCAATCGTACCGATCCCAATGAAAAAACTATGCCTGACGCGGAATCATCTCGAACTAACAATGCGCGTGACCAAGAATTTGATTTATCCAGAACCCCATCTCCTAGCCTCATCGAAGAAACGGACTGTAATAAGTTACAACTACTAAGAAATAATGATAGACAGACGCCTCAGAAAAGTTTTGCTCAGGTGCAAGAAGATGATATGACTGAAAACATAGACTTAGTTCAAATAGATGCATCGAAATTGGAGAAGCAAAATAATAAAAATGTTTCAACGGCAGGTAAACATCTTCATGGCATTCTCAAAAGTCCACTTGAATGCAGAGACTATCCCAAAGCAAAGCCTCGATTAAGCTCATCAAAAGGAAGACAAAGAGGTAAAACGATAATAGCAACAGATACACCAATTAAAAAAGAAATTGAAGAAAAAGCCCTATTAAAAGAAGAGAAAAAACTTATGAAGAAGGAGAAAGAAATTGAGAAAATAATAAAAAAAAAAGAAAAGAAAACTAAGCAAGAGAAACCAGAATCAAGTATGAAAGTAAAAAAAGTTAATAAAATACTTTTTTCGGATTCTAGCGATTCTGATGCATCTGTGTCTTCTGCTAATTTAGATGACATTCCGTTAACCTCCTATAATATTGCAAAGAAAAACGACTTTGTCATAGTTCGGTTTCCGGGAAAACAACTAAAGCATTTTATAGGTCGATTGTTAACAGACTTAGACTGTGAAAGTAATGAATACGATATTAGTTACCTGAGAAAGAGTGTTAAATCGGAAGGATTTTGCTTTCCATTAGAACCAGATATGGCTGTGGTTTCCAAAGATGATATAGAAATTGTGGTGAAACCTTTGGACAAAAAATTGAAAACAAAACGCCAGTCAGACATATATTTTTTCTCTCAAAACATTTTAAAATATTTTAATTTATATTAATGTTTCTTACATATATATTTTTTGTTATAAATGTTGATTTTGTATGACATTTTACATTATGTTGCACTGTGCCCCAATCTGTTTCATAGTACCCCTACCCTAGTTTTACTGTACCCCAGATCTGGGGCACAGTACAACAAAAAATTGATCTCGAAAAAGTGCCAATAATTTAAGATTACTTATAGAAACACGTAGTTTGATATTGTTGATTATTAAAGGGATAGCTAATGTTAATTTTCTTGAAAAGAGTTTATTAAAATAATAAGAAATTTTGATTCTATGAACAAAAAACGTTTTTTTGTTTCATTGTGCCCCACCTTACCCTACCT
>NW_021130347.1:0-24350 GCF_004193835.3 Ostrinia furnacalis | reverse complement strand
ACGAGACCCCCCCTCTCCCCTACGTGAGATTTAGTGAGATTTTCGTTGACCCCCTCCCCCCCCTAAAAGCCTCACGTAATTTATGGACGCCCCCTTACTACATAACTTTTTGAGAACAAGTAAAAGTTCTTCAAATCGATATATTCCTCAGGGTTCGTTAGACGTATATGACAGTAGTGGAAATATGGTTACACCTGGTTCATGGCGCAGAGATAACGACGGATATAATGCATTGCAAACATTACCACAAATACCACGAAGATCTCCGCTGAATGCCAAAGAAGTCAGAGAAGAATTTACTTCATATTTTAATAGGATTGGATAAGTTGATAAAAATGTATAAATAAATTTATAATAAGTAACGGATTTTTTTTATTTAGAATAAATGACTTTTGACTTACAGTTTTNTGCCAAGGCTTGGCAAGCGTGTAAACGTACCATTAAGGGTGTGAAATAGGTGGTGGTACTGTGTTAGGACGACGGATTAGCAAACTGAAGTGGCAATGGGCAGGGCACATAGTACGCAGAACTGACGGCCGATGGGGCAGAAAGGTTCTGGAATGGAGGCCGCGTACCGGAAAACGCAGCGTCGGACGTCCACCTACAAGGTGGACCGACGACATCGTAAAGGTAGCAGGGAAGCGCTGGACGCAGGCCGCTACCAATAGATCAACATGGAAAGCATTGGGGGAGGCAGTATGTTCAGCAGTGGACGTCCTATGGCTGAAATGATGATGATGATGATGACTGTGTTAGGGGGATCAATAATAAGATTAATAAATACTCTTTATTACACACCAAAGAACAGAACAGAGAGTAAAAGAAACACACGAGTAACAACTAGGCGGTCTTATCGCTATAAAGCAATATCAATCAATTAGAGATTAATATTTTTGTTCATAATAAAGTGTTAAAAATCCTTGCTCTAAATAAACCACTGGCAAAACGCAGCGATATTTAATTACGGATTTCTCAAAATTTTGAAACGTCATAATAATTGTGTCTGAATTACACTCTTGTCATACGGCTAACAAACTAGCAGGATCACTGTCACCTACGCATAAGTACACTTATAATCTACAGAAGTGACGAGCACAATAACTGCCCGCATGGCGCATAGGCGCGGCGTAGGCGGGCGTGACCTGAGGTCGCACGTTCGATGCCCGGTAGTGATGCGACCATTATTTACTGTTCTGGTCACGTATAAATACTTTATACGTCTTTGTGCCTAGCTTGGTGGCTTTGATATAAATGTCATTGAGTAAGTGCAACAATGTATTCACAAACGATGCTTGCTTAAGTGAAGCAGCAAGTCGAACGCACAACGTTGAATTAGAGCTCTGAGATTGGTTCGTGTGTAACCCTGTGTGTCCACGCGCACTGTGAGACCTCATAGTAACGTTTGTGAATACGGGCGTAAGTCTAGTCTAACTTTGGGAACCGATGGTGACATTTTACTTTGGTATTTTAAGGCATTGCTTACAGAGGTCAAACTGCGATCTCCAACCCGCCTGCCAAGCGTGGAGATTATGGCAAAACCCTCCAGTAAAGTGGAGGAGGCTCATAGTCTGTTGATGATGATGATGATGACTTACAGAGGTGAAATTCAGTAGACACAGAATACCTATAGGTATTATAACATACTTATCCTTATAAGGATAGCAAACGATTGGGCGGTATAGTTAGTCCGATAGAAATAATTTTGTTGACAAGCCTGACCGAAGTCCCAAACATTTTTTTACCTACAACGGAGAAGATCTTGGCCTCTCACATGATGGAAAGTGATGATCAAGCCAAAGGTGGAAGCGAGCTTGACTTAGAATCTAGAGTATTTGATTGAGGTGATCCTCAATGGTAAAGGATCTGGCTATCTACCTCCATTTAGTTATTGGTTATATTACGATGGCTTTCATAACTTGTTTCATTGAATTTAAACGGACAGATTGTTGACGAGTAACTATCTAAAAATGGCGTATATTTGTCAAAACTCCTAAAACTCATTTTATTTTTGCAAGCAGGCTTTTAAAAATTTTATTNCAAAATATATATTTTTTAATAAATATAAACTTATGAATTTCATTTTGCAATAAAAATACCATAGTTATGACTCGATTGTCGTAATGAACGAACTTTGTAAACCTTGCAGGTTTGTACGGAACCCTCGCGGCCTCGGTGCGCTAGTCCGACTCGCACTTGGCCGGTTTTTTTGGACAAGGATAAATATCTTTGGACAATTTCACACAGCGGCATCATCATTTTGTTGATCATCACATCGAAAATGTCACGTGAATAAACTACGTCACTGGATGAAACACAAAAAGCACCCTAACCATTTCAATAGTGACGTCATCTCTACAATAACTACAATCACCCGTATTCACAAACGATGCTTGCTTAAGTAAAGCAGCAAATCGAACGCACAGCGTTGAATAGAGGACTGTGATTGGTTCGTGTTTGACCCTGTGCGACTTCATACGAGTGCTTGTGAATACGGGAGTATCTTACTTTACCACTACAGACAATATTTGTTGATCATCACATCGAAAACGGCTTAGTCATCAAAATGGAAACTTCTCAAAATGACAACCAGGACGCAAAATGTCCACAAATAATCGAAATATCCGAAATAGACAATATTATTGTGAGAAGTTGTCTTTTAGCAAAGTTGACATTTCAAGAAGTTGTAATTTCGAGAAGTGGACATTTTGCATCCCGGTTGTCATTTTGATGACTAAGCCTCGAAAACGTCACATAAACAGACTTTGTACGTCACTGGATAAAACTAAGTACCCATAACCGTTTCAATTGTGACGTCACTCTACATAACTATAACTATACTACTGCTGCAGATGTTGACGTCTTCAATTTAATNAAAAAAAAAAAAAAAAAAAAAACATACGGGTCGAATTGAGAACCTCCTCCTTTTTTGAAGTCGGTTGAAAAGCACTTTTGCACGTCCAGTATTAACCCTACCACTGCTTCGGGACAATAAATGGGCCAGTGCTGAGAAGAAGCAGCGCAAGAAATTCAAAATTAAGGTGACAAAATTTTACGTTTCCCTTTAGGGTTTTAGGGCACGGAACCCTTAAACAGAAGGGTCATGTGTACTGTACAACACAAAAATCTTACCCTAATCTTGAATTTTCCGGCGTATTTTCTACAAAATTAAGACAAATGGCTGTGGAAATTCACCCTGAAAATGGAAATGAGGAAAATGGGACTGAGGTTGTACGTCGAATACATTACAGTTTGTTTACAAAATATGCAGTGCTGTTTTTGACGTGCTGTAGTAAGTAATAATAATTCTTTGTAATACGTACTATAATTAGAGGCCGGTAGATCTATTTTCATAAATAAAACACTGGATACTCATCTTATACATTATATTGCCTTATTTTAGATACAATTCATCACTTAGCATAAAAGCGCGCGGAGTCGTCTCCGCGCGTCCCTCTATTCTGACGTTTGATGCTCGTGTGACATTGACAATACGTTAATGTCACTATGACAGCAGCTCATTGGCTATAATGATACCGCTATTTTAACGTTTTAGATTTTTCATAATTAACAGTACTAACAGATTCACGAATAAAACATTATTTTGGTTCCTTTCCTATAATAAAAAATGTATAGGTACCAGGTGTTTTAATGGACATATTATTATGGTTTTCAAGAAAAAGTATGCTTTAAAGAATTGTCCTTCTCCCATTTAGCTACTTCTAGCCTTCAAGCAATCATGGATGTCAACCTAAGGCGAGGAGGAAGAAGCATCGTACGAGCTTTTCACAAAATTAACAATTATGCCGTGTCAGTTAGTGGTATGCAAAATTATCTTGAAGGTACACTATATTTTCTGATGATTTTACTATTTATTTCATGTCCTAACAAGAAGCCGACCTATGATCCCTGAGGCCAGATACTTAGTAGGTACCACTCATTCATCACTTGCCACTAGACTACATAGAAAAAAATGGCCTCCGCAGAATAACAGCGTCATGTTTTGGGGTCTACCTCAGAGCAGGACACAATGCTGAGCGAATGCCATTTTGGTCCACAACATGTGCAAGTATTTTAAACTGTATAACTGTAATAATTTAATATTTTGGGTCAAATATTTTTTTTTATTTCTTTCTTTTCTTTCACTACTTAGCCACAAAGTAGCAGTGACGAATCCAAGTGACAGAGCACATCACTAATCGTTAATTTGGTCACTTCCACGTGCCCCCTGACCGCAGATCTGAGTATCATCCTGTGATAATTAGTAACAGTGATTAATTGTCATAATCATGAGGCTTGTTTGACCAGTCATTTGGAAACTTACTACATATAGTTAATAATGTATTGCTAATTAGGTGCAGATTAATTTATGTGAAAGCTTGAGGGATTGGATTATTGATTTTGATATTCCATTTACCTATGCTGATAATGATTACTACTCATGTTAAGCCACATTATTTTGTGTGTACCTACCTACTTTATGGAGGACTTCTAGAGTTGAAGCTTGGCTCTGCATTAGATCTGATAACTTTTTAACAATGCGAGACTAAACTTTAGGGCTTGTTCCTTAAGACATTTCGTTCTTTGCAGGATCTCGCTTAGATTCTCATAAATATTACGTTTGCAGTGTCCCGCAAAAAACAATCTGGGACTGGCAATCCGTTCGAAATTTTATTGTAATTCGAATATCAAACAAACCATGGGAACGAGCCCTTATAGGCAACTTTTTATATGAAATTTCTTTATTGGGATTTGTAATTAGAACACTTTAAAAAACCCTACTTATGACAACGACAGTGTGAAATGTGTAAAACCCAGACCTATAAATATCTCTCCTAAAGTGCTCACTGTCTGCAATAGTATCGCTATAGTCTTTCTATAAACAGTTAAACATAGTTGGAAACGCAGGCAAAGTGTATCCAATGTCTGGATCCAGACAGCCATAGCTATTATGGATCCAGACAGCCATAGTGTGTATGTATTAGCAATAGAGCGATGGATGTAGGTCGGGGGGACGCGTCTGTTTCCCGTCTCGGCTTCCCACTGTGGGTAAGGCGACGTTCATAAAATTCGAGATACTATTAAAGCCCGGTACATCGATACAAATAAAACACTGGATACTCAACTTGCACATTATATTGCCTAATTTTAAATGCAATTCATCACTTTTCTGTTCGGTTTGGTTGGTGGTGGTAGGGCTTGTTCTGAGTCCGCCTGGCTAGCTACCACCATCTTACCTATGTCTGTCGCCATAACAACAATGTTAACAGCATTATTGTGTTCCGGCAGTTAGAGGTAAGATAGCCAGTTCCTCCGTGGTTGAGGATTCCGGGTGAAGCTCGCTTCCACCTTCGGCCTGATCATCACTTAACATCAGGTGAGGTACAGGCCAAGAGCTTCCTCGTTGTGGATAAAAAAAAAACTTATCATAGCGTCCCTCTATTCTGATGTTTCTATAGTGACATTGACATTACGAGTACGTTAATGTCACCCTAACGTAACGATACGTTGATTTTGAAACTTAGAAATTTTCACTGACTTTGGTGGGACTTGAACCCTCGGCAGTCTGAACACAGAGCTTCGAAGATATTAGTAAACTGTCGAAAGAGTCAAAAGTTTATTTTAGGCTTTTCATACTTTAATTTTATTTCCTGTAAAACCATCAATCCCCAAGCGGTTGCATATGACCCCGTGACAATAAATTGATTATTTAGTATAGATAGATAGATCTCGATTCGCGAATCTTAAAGGGATAAACAAAAACCTTAAAAATAAGGGAAATTGCAAGATAAGGATTAATAGATTTCCCTTCTGGGAAAAAGAAATGGCAATCAAAAAAAAATTTCTAAGTGTCATCAAACCCTAATTTGTAAGTGACTCCTAAGGTGACACATAATATGAATTTTGTTTTCTTAGGGGTCACGTAAAAATTAGGGATTGATAGTGAAAATGAGCATCAATCACGTGAACTGTTACTGAACTGTCTCTACACGACGTGTGGAAAATACCTTTTCATCAAGATTATTTCAATAATAGCTCTGAGGTAGTGTGGTCACGCCCTGAACACATTAGCCGCGCCCAGGCCCACCTTTGTCTGCGGGTAATCAGTTATATTTTACTATTACAGTGTGTTATTGTTCATAACACCCTACAATAACATCGTATACCTCTATTTTGCAACAAAATATAAATTGTAATGTGACATGCAATAAACTTTTAGATTTGAATCGTTCGTGTGGCACAGTGTTTAGAAAATTGGATTCTCTCAAACTTCTGGTTCAAAGGAAAATTCGAATCACGTTGTGCATTTTGTTCGTTATAAATTCCTTGTTGAGATACATTGATTGTCCGATCGAACCATGTCAGATACATGAAGTATAGAGTCTGACATCAGGTTGTGACTCTAAATAATATAAAAGTTGGGTAGTAGATTAAAAGCTTTCTATTTGCCTCTCCATTTACCTTTGGTTTAATTGAAGAGATCATGTTCTTTCAGTGGAGGCTCGGGCCCAGATTTTTTAAAACAACTGATCGTTAAATTGACTAATTGTGAAATTTTGCTACTAATGGTTAAATATTAACGAAATGTAAACTAATAGTAGAAAAATTTACAAAAAGTCAAGTTAACCATTGTTCGAAAATCATTTTTTTCTGATATTTAACCACTTGTTATTTGACATAGCTGTCAAATTTGACTTTTACTTTAACTACGAATTAAAATACTGAGCCTTAATGACCTAATAATGACGATGATGATATTAAATCTCAAATAGTTACTGTTTGTTCATTTCTTTGGACAAGGATAAATATCTTTGGACAATTTCACACAGCGGCATCATCATTTTGTTGACCATCACATCGAAAATGTCACGTGAATAAACTACGTCACTGGATGAAACATAAAAAGCACCCTAACCATTTCAATAGTGACTTCATCTCTACATAACTACAATCACCCGTATTCACAAACGATGCTTTCTTAAGTGAAGCATCAAATCGAACGCACAGCGTTGAATAGAGCTCTGTGATTGGTTCGTGTGTCGTCACTCTACATAACTATAACTATACTACCGCTCCAGATATAGACGTCTTGAATTTAATTGTCACCCAGCGGGTGGCTGATTGTGTTCTGCAGGGCTTCTGACGTGACGAATGACCCTGGAGGGAGGGGGGAGGGGGTGTCCAATTACAACCACTTTGACACCCTTAATAGGTGGCCTTTTTTGTTTGTTAATAAAAGGCTGGAGGGGGATTAATTGATTAATGGTTATGATCTGCTATCGTGGTTTGATGATTAGAGAGTTGAATTACGAGTAGTTCGATATTTGGTTTGGTTTTCAAATGCGACAGATCAAACTGTGAAATGTTTGTAGTTTATGAGTCACCATCGGCATCAGACTGTTTAACTGCCTAGCTCGCATCAATAATAATAACTATGTATATTTTAAAGACTGTAAAGGTAAACCCTTGAAAAAGAGGCTGACAATGGTGACTGAGTTTCTTGCGCTGCTTCTTCTCAGCACTGACCCATTTATTGTCCCAAAGCAGTGGTAGGGTTAATACTGGGACGTATAAAAGTGCTTTTTAACAACCCTCCACTATAGTGGAGGAGGCTCATAGTCCAGCAGTGGACTGTAAAGGGCTGTTGATGTTGATGATGATAAAAGTGCTTTTTAAAGCCGACTTGCAAAAATAAAAGGGTTGAGTTTTGAGTTTTTTTTAGACATGTCTCATTCGGACCGTCACGACGGCCTATCAAGTCCTGCAAGGCACAGAATCATAATATTCCTCATTGACAAATCAGATTTATTCTAGTCTACCCTGTAGAATCCTAAATAATCTAGAAAGTACCATCACGTCATAATATGTCTCCGTCATTTTGTGCAAATAGACTGGAAATATTATCACCCTGAAAATAGAAATTGATCAGAGACACAGAAAGACAAATTCACAACTATCTCCCTCTGCTCTAAACTAGCTCTCTCTATTTTTCTTTTATTCTGAACCCTTAACATTTACTCCCTTACTAATAAAAGTAAAAGAAGACGTAGCATGGGAAGAGCCTGGATGCGGGCTGCGCAGGAGTGGTCGTTATGAAAATCCTTGGGGAAGGCCTTTGTCCAGCAGTGGACGTCATTGGACTGAAACGAGTGAAGAAACGAACGAACTAATAAAAGTTACACACTCGTTAAACGGTAGTTTAAAATGACATTTACATACTAAACGGAGTTTAAAGTGTTTAACGCGCGTAACTTTTATTAGCACGAGTTTAGCCTTTAGACTTATAAGTCGTTCTTAGGAACTAAACACCCACTTGGTTAGTAATGGGTTTACAAATCATTACCCCGTGTCAATCTGAGATATTACTGTTTTCCAATTCGCAACTTTTCGGATAAACTTCGGGAACAAGGCTTGATAAAGATTCGCAGTGTAGGGTTGACAATAACTAAAAGTTTCCTTAGATTACAGTGTTAT
Source organism: Ostrinia furnacalis (assembly GCF_004193835.3). NCBI lineage: Eukaryota > Metazoa > Arthropoda > Insecta > Lepidoptera > Crambidae > Ostrinia > Ostrinia furnacalis. The sequence continues at coordinate 15,878 of NW_021130347.1, read as the reverse complement.
ATATTTATTTATATAACATGACATAAATATCACTTATTTACACTTAATTCCGAGTTCCTTTATTTAGTACTCACACCAAACTACTGTGTAAAGCATTTTGTAATTGTCTGTCCTGTATGTATGTTGGAGAGCGGGGCATATTAATCTCTACATTTTATCGAAAAAAAAAAAACTTTAAAAAAGTAAATAAAATAGGAAAAAAATATTTTAAGTCGGAAACCTATCATTTTTGAAGGTATGAAAATTCATAAAATCTTTTAGTAAGACCAAAACAGCTTACAGCTGTGACACATACAAAATCACGAGTATCTACGTAGCGGTTTGTTATGGTTGATGTAGCCGAAAAAAAAATATTACTTAGTGATTTTGACAACCCTAATTAAAATCTTAAAGCGGGTACAAAGTTTTGTTTGATCTGTAACCTCAAAAGAAAAAGGGGTGACCGATTTTAGCGAGATAAAAAATACTCGGTTTAATTTCTCTGCGTTGAATGAATTTTGTGAACCGAGATCTTTTTCGGTTTTTGAATGATTTTTGTGAGGAAGGTCTCAGTTTAGGTGAAATAATGAAGTACCAGTGAATTTCGAAATATCGACACCTTTTTTTTTAACTAAAAAACGAGTTTACAAATCTTTAATCTAGTTTTATTTTTCTCAGAAAATTTCCGCGTTTATTGCGGGTAAATAATAAAACAATAAACCTGAGAAATTTTCCATTAAAGTTCATCGATAAAACCTCAACAAAACAAAAAAAAAAACGAAAAAAAAAAGAAATAATCGATCAATTTGACCTTTTAGAAACTTTTAACAACCGAAAGTTTTCTACTACGCGAACAACAAAAGTTCAAAACAAATAAATTAACTGCTCAACATTTGAAAAACTGTATTTGATAACAATCCAATATGGCGGCCGTCAGTTGTCAGACGCAGGCGGGATGTCACTGTGGGCAGACGTGTGTGGCTTACTCTGGTTTTGCGGTCACGACCGAATTTGAGCTCTATAACCGCACAGTACGGTAGGGATTCGAATAGGGTCTTATATTAATATTTGTGAAGATAATCCCTAGTTCGGTTTTGCTAGTACTATGCGGGGAATGGATGAAGCATAGATACAAAACAAAAGAAAAAAATGACAGAAAATTTAACACATTTTGGCACAGTATGTCAAACAAACACACTAATAACATTGTCAAGTCTTTGTCTCCATTTCAGGAGCACAACCCGCTCTAATTTATCAGAGGCAATTGGCAAAGCTTACATTTACTAGGTACTTAAGTTTCTAGCTAGAAACTTGTATGTTTTGGACCAAATAATCATTTTTCTTTATTTCTTTCTTTCTTTACTTCAGCCGACTTTTAGTGTACGCGTTACTTTTTTGAAAGTCAATAATTTTGGTGTCATTAATTCTAATTGAAATAATAAAGAATAAGAAGTACAGAATTTCAGAACAGATACCTAAATAAATATTTTTTTAAGCGAGGGATGTAGTATTTACTACTATTTTCTTGATGTTTTGTTATTTTCAGGGTGTTTGTAGGCTATGAAAATTCCTTTCGTATAAGTTACACAAGTGCCCAATATTATCTAAGTAATCAGCCTCATAAAATCATTTCGTAGATCAGTTTCTAAGCTTTTCACCTTCATCTAGTATGTTGGAAGCTTTTTATTTAATCCTTCTGTCGTTTTAACTGATAGTTACGGGCCAGATGGGTTGCGTAACGGGTTTATATAACATGTCATAACAAGCTAATAAAAAGCTTTCCATAGAAATCTGTCAAACTGATATAACACTTGTTTGGACCTACCAAATACCTACGTCAGCATTATACAAATCCCGTTTTGCTGATTTGAACGTGTATGTAATAGGGTATTCTTTTGTTGACAGATTTTCAGAATTGGATCAGTAGTTTCAGGGATTTCTTGGAACTGAACTGAAAAAGTTTTTGGTGTGGTTTTTTAGTTCAACTTGTAGATACTTAGGTACTTCTTCCAGAATAACATAGTTACATTGAAACGGAGATTAGGGGTTCTTTCCCAAAGAGACATCCTGTTTTTAGCAGGATTCCGTTTATTAGTATACCTACTACGTGTATGTGTGGGATAGAGAATATTGAGATTTCGTTATTAATCTCATACAAAGGCCCGATTTCTGATTTTTTTAAAATTAAGTTCATACATAAGTTGAAGATGAGCACGTTTAAGCCAAAAACCCCAATTAAAAAAACCGGGCCATAAAGTTGTTGCTTTTTAATTGCTTCGTTTCGGTTCGAACAGTATTCTATAACCGACTTCAACAAAAGGAGGTTCTCAATTCGGTTTTACACGTTTTATTCTTCGTTCGTTCGTTTCAGCCGAAAGACGTCCACTGCTGGACAAAGGCCTCCCCCAAGGATTTCCACGAAGACCTATCGTGCGCCGCTCGCATCCAGGCACCTCCCGCGACCTTCACCAGATCGTCGGTCCACCTAGTGGGAGGCCTGCCCATGCTACGTCTTCCGGCTCGTGGTCGCCACGCTCTACGAGCTATGTGCCCCGCCCACTGCCACTTTATTTTAGCGATTCTGCGGGCTATGTCAGTTTTATTCTTCAAGTGTCTATAATTTTATGGATATCGATTATTCTTCGAGTACACCTTACGCCCCGATGTCGTTTCCCATTTTTCCATTGAGCTAAAAGCAAACACGCGAAGGTCAAGATTCGACTCCGGGCTCGGCTCACAAAGAGTTCGGATACTTCGCGGGCCAATAACAGCCTCTCGTATCTTTTGTGAACGGTTACACTGCAGTGCAAATTATTTGGACACTGTTTTATTTTTACTATTTTTTTAAAGTCTTATGTAGAGTTAAAAAATGTCGTATTAGTCAGTAAGTAGGTATCTAAAATGTTTCACCGTGTAGTCACTAATGTTTAGTACCTACTTATTCGTTTGGACTTTGGACATAAGATAAAATAAGCAAGATTTTCTTGTATGAACAGCAACTCTTACGTATAAATAAATTGGTACCTTTTGCCATTAGAAATATTTTAATGTTCGATTCGATTCTAATGTTATGTTACTAAGCGCTGATTTTTCAATCGTCGGATAACTTTTAACTGAAGTCGAATTACCTTGTCATTTTGACATAATTATTTCCCATACTAAACTGTCAATGTGCCAAACTTATTTTTCAGTTACAAGTTATCCGACGATTGAAAAATCAACGCTAAGAGTCAGATATCTACTTGTTAGCCATATTACCACGCCTATGTTGCTGCACCAATTTTGTTGAGGTTTATGTTGAATTGAAAAAAGTTCGGATGACTGTACTTTTCCCTATTTAAACTCACACGTCATCTCACCATAATTAATAACCAAACATGATAATTTTTTGCCGGTCATTTTCCNAGAAAACTCGAGACTTTGGCCTCGAGAATTCCCGAAACTCGAGAAAAAAAATAAGTCGAGAAATCAGAAACCCTAGTCGTTAGATGCAGCACAAAAGTTGTATTATTTAAAAGCTTACCTTGTAGGAGATGCTGCACAACTATTAAATAATATTCCAGTTTCAGCTGAAAATTACTTAAGTTGTTGGGAAAAACTTGAAATTATGTACAACAATAAAAGGTATTTGGTCAATAACATTTTAAACCGTTTATTTAATCTCAAAAGCTCAAATACAGAATCAGCTCAGGAAATCAAACACTTGTTAAGTACTACTTCTGACTGCTTAGAGTCTATTAAGAACTTAGGTGTGGATGTCTCATCTTGGGATATTTTTATCATTCACCTAACCAGTGGGAAACTTGACAAGGCGACTAGGAAGGCATGGGAGCTAAACATTTCATCGGACGGGACTGATGAACTGCCGACCTACGATCAGTTTGTTCAATTTTTGACTGCACGATTCCGAGCCCTAGAAAACTTAAATGAAACTAGGACTAGTTCTGATAGGGTTGTAGGTAAATGCTCGCAATCTTATCATTCGCGAAATGTACATATAATTTGTACATATTGTAAAGCTAGTCATAAGATTGTGAATTGTAAAAAGTTTGCGCATGAAAGTAATGAAACTCGTCGGTGTTTTGCTCAAGAAAAGGGGTTGTGCTTTATTTGTTTGTACAACAATCACACTGCCAAGTCTTGTAAAACCAACTTCAAATGTCATATTTGTAAGAAACGTCATCACACGTTATTACATCCCAGCAGTTTGAAATCTACGGGAGATAAATTAGCGAAGGGCGTTGATTCTGCCATGCGGGCGGAAGGTACGAAAGCTAGTTCAAGAACAGAAGTAGGGAAGCCTAATGAAAAGGTGGTATCATTTTCATCGACAGGTAANGATGGCTTAATATTGAAGAAGGATTCAGGACCAAATTTCCACATTGCATAGGGTCATTGGATGGCAAGCATGTAGTCATTGAAAGCCCAACTCATAGTGGAACAGAATATTTCAATTATAAAAAAACTTTTAGCATTGTCCTTTTGGCGTTAGTGGATAGCAAATACAAATTTGTATTTGCAGACATCGGGAGTCAAGGAAGAATAAGTGACGGTGGCGTGTTTAATAATTGTTTACTATGGAAAAGAATATGTAGGAACGAGATAGATTTTCCACCGCCATGTCCACTTCCAGGATCGAATATTAATATTCCATACGTGTTTTTAGCTGACGGTGCTTTTGCATTGAGTCAACACGTAATGAAGCCCTACCCTGGAAACCATGAAGTAGGCTCACCAAAAAGGCTATTTAACCAAAACTTATCTAAATNGATGTCGCTTTAGACTCTTACTACAGTGGCGTCAACTAGTAAGCGCTACAACGATTAAAAGGAAAACTAGTTTTGTCATCATCATCATCTCAGCCATAGGACGTCCACTGCTGAACATAGGCTTCCCCCAATGCTTTCCTTGTTACCCGGTTGGTAGCGGTTAGTGCCGTCGTCGTGCGTAGAGTGGTAGTTGGTACCGTCCAGCGCTTTCCTGCTACCTTTATGATGTATGCCTTTACCACTTTGTGGGTGGACGTACCACGCTGTGTTTTCCGGTATGCTATGCGGCCTCCACTCCAGAACCTTGCTGCCCCATCGGCCGTCAGTTCTGCGTACTATGTACCCTGCCCATTGCCACTTCAGCTTGCTAATCCGTCGGGCTATGTCAGCGACTTTAGTTTGTTTACTATTTACAGCTGACATACACAGCTTGTGGAGTACATAATGTGAACGACTAGACATATTATATAGAACCCCGAATGCTACTTATGCTGACCCAACCAGCTGTATAGAGCTCATAGCTTTATTATCAGTAGTCTTACGTCAGTCTCCCAGGCATCATACTCCTGCGCGAGCGNCTTTATTATATCAGTAGTCTTACGTCAGTCTCCCAGGCATCATACTCCTGCGCGAGCGTGGCGATGAGCGCGGTGGCGGCGGCGATGGTGCTAGTAGCATTTGAAAGGGACAGCTCTAGCGCGGCCGCGTCACGCGAATGTTGGCCCAGTTGCTGCTGCAGCGCTGCCACGCGCTCCTCTACTGTGGCCAGTCCGCTGGATAAAGCGTGCAGCTGCTCCTCGGCGGCGACAAGATTTCTGATAAATAATGCGTGATAGAATTAAACAAAATGTTTTACTGGATTTGTACATCGACCAGTTATTTATAGTGAGAGCGACCGTATCGGTTGTGAATCCAACAAAGTAATTAAGAAAAAGGTTATAGACTGTATTGGTTTGTTAGTACAATAATTAAAGTATACCACGAATGGACACTTTTTTATAAATATTTATACTTTTCTACGTTATGTTTTTTTATTGTCTATTAACTTTCGATGTTCGCTTTTTTATTATTAATGTCACTTGAGGAAAAATAGACGGAATACGTGCTGAAACTGCATTTTATTGATAGCTACGACAGAATTAGAATAGTTAGTACGATTAACAGTATAACACTTAATTCAATTTACTACGTCACTTCAAAGTGAGCGGCGAAGTTGTAGTAGGTGGAAAGAGAATGAATGATCACATTTGCACTTAATGAAGAGTAGCTACTAGAGTGAATACTGACTGCCACTGACGCTAATTAGCGAGTACTAAATCGGTAGTCTTTAGTAATCCTGCCGCGGGGATGCGCTAAAAATACTCAATATTGCAAATCACTCACTTATGTAGCCGCGCCTGCTGGGCCTGCAGCGGGCGCACGCGCGCGGCGGCGGCGGCGTAGGCCAAGTTGGCGCGCACCCAGGCGGCCAGGGGCGCGCACGCCGCGCTCGCACGCTTGGCCGTGGCCGGCTCGAACGAGCTGCCTCGCGTTTTCAACAGCTTCAGGTTCAGGCTGGTAATGCTTGAGCATGCCTCATTCTTCAAGACTCTCCAACAGTTCAATTTCTTGTCTTGATTGTTCGGTTCTATACTCTGAAATAAAAAATAAAAAAAGATTATAAATCTCTCTCTACCCAATTATCATATTTCAGGAGATGAGTCTAATGTGTTGAGAGAATATACATGATCACCAAGAACAGGCCATGTTGACTATCTGATTCAGAATTGCATAATTCAGAATAGCAGTTGGGCTTTTATGAACATTAAATACTGTCCTAAATAATGTTTAACAATTAAAGTATTTTGACTTTTTTCTTGCAAGAAAACAAACAATATTACACAGTATTCTAGCCATTTTTTTTAAATAAATATTATAATAACAGGCCAAGCCACTGTTTGATTTAGCCTCCTTTGATATGTTTTGACATTAACTTAATGTCCTACTTGTATTATAGCNCGCGAGCGTGGCGATGAGCGCGGTGGCGGCGGCGATGGTGCTAGTAGCATTTGAAAGGGACAGCTCTAGCGCGGCCGCGTCTCGCGAATGCTGGCCCAGTTGCTGCTGCAGCGCTGCCACGCGCTCCTCTACTGTGGCCAGTCCGCTGGATAAAGCGTGCAGCTGCTTCTCGGCGGCGACAAGATTTCTGATAAATAATGCGTGATAGAATTAAACAAAATGTTTTACTGGATTTGTACATCGACCAGTTATTTATAGTGAGAGCGACCGTATTAGCAGTGATCACTGGTTCTATCCGGCTCGAAGGACTAAATTTTTCGGTTGTGAATCCAACAAAGTAATTAAGAAAAAGGTTATAGACTGTATTGGTTTGTTAGTACAATTAAAGTATAACACTTAATTCAATTTACTACGTCACTTCAAAGTGAGCGGCGAAGTTGTAGTAGGTGGAAAGAGAATGAATGATCACATTTGCACTTAATGAAGAATAGCTACTAGAGTGAATACTGACTGCCACTGACGCTAATTAGCGAGTACTAAATCGGTAGTCTTTAGTAATCCTGCCGCGGGGATGCGCTAAAAATACTCAATATTGCAAATCACTCACTTATGTAGCCGCGCCTGCTGGGCCTGCAGCGGGCGCACGCGCGCGGCGGCGGCGGCGTAGGCCAAGTTGGCGCGCACCCAGGCGGCCAGGGGCGCGCACGCCGCGCTCGCACGCTTGGCCGTGGCCGGCTCGAACGAGCTGACTCGTGTTTTCAACAGCTTCAGGTTCAGGCTGGTAATGCTTGAGCATGCCTCATTCTTCAAGACTCTCCAACAGTTCAATTTCTTGTGTTGATTGTTCGGTTCTATACTCTGAAATAAAAAATAAAAAAAGATTATAAATCTCTCTCTACCCAATTATCATATTTCAGGAGATGAGTCTAATGTGTTGAGAGAATATACATGATCACCAAGAACAGGCCATGTTGACTATCTGATTCAGAATTGCATAATTCAGAATAGCAGTTGGGCTTTTATGAACATTGAATACTGTCCTAAATAATGTTTAACAATTAAACTATTTTGACTTTTTTCTTGCAAGAAAACAGACAATATTACACAGTATTCTAGCCATTTTTTTAAAACAAATATTATAATAACAGGCCAAGCCACTGTTTGATTTAGCCTCCTTTGATATGTTTTAACATTAACTTAATGTCCTACTTGTATTATAGCAAATGAAACTGATTTATTCTACTAAGTAGAGTAATTTATTCTAGTCTAAAGGGATTGTCAATCAATAATTTTTACCTAATAACTTCATAGGATTGTTGGCTTCCTCCTCCTTTTGTTCCTCTTCTTCCCGCTTGGTCTGCTCCTCCGCCAGTTTCAGAGCCCGGAAGTGCCTCGTGGCCCCCGCTTCTATCTCGTAGTCCGTGTTCTTAGGATCTGTCTTGAATGATATCTTGAAGGCACCGTGTGCACTGAAATTGTAAATGAAACAGAACTGAGCATGTGTGTATTTACAACAATACGCAGAATAGTACAGGCCAAGAGCTTCCTCGTTGTGGATTAAAAAAAAAATTAAAAATTTAAAAGTATGTTGGTAAAATCCTGAGACAATTATCATCTACACAACCGCTAAATCGTAAAAATGAGAATTATTATGTCTCTGGACTCTGAATTATGTCAAAGCTTTTACTGAGTGTCGAAGTTAAACTGAAAACCAAGCTAGTTATAATGAAATAAACTCGACTTTAACATTGTGTAATGTGCTATTTGTTGGTTTTATGTAGAAAAAAAAAACCTGTAAATTCTTATCCCAAGATAGTCCTCAATCTCTACATCCTCTTTACGGGCGTTGAACTTCTTTCCTTTGTAGATGTACTCGCCACACGTCGCGCAGCGCATGTTGAATGGGGCCATCAAACGCACGGTGTATTGGTTGGCGGTTTTTCGCCAATTTTATGCGCGGGATTTTGGAAGGATCGAAGTCTGGGGGATAGTATTTCTGAAAACATTAAACATTCCATGATAAAGCGATGATTATACGCTGAAATTGTTACAATTTAGAGTAACAATTTTACAGGGCGTTTCGACAGTGAAAGTAATACTTACGTTTAAAACTTTTATTTCCTACATTTTGAATCAACTACACACTTCTTATTAGAAGTAAATAATCTTCTCAGCCAAAATTTAATTAAAATCGCAGTTATTACTTCGGGACTTTATTTAGACTAGTTAGGTAGGAGGTGAACATAGCAAAAGTCCCCGCCCTTAGCCCTTGAGCCGGCAGGGAGAGGGCGAGGGGTGTTTAAAGGTACCACTTTTCAGTTTTTCGCTTAATCCTCAGAAACTATGACTGTTCTAGTGACATAACTACTACCTATGAACTCAAAAAAGCTTATTCAATTTGCTACAGGTGAGATAGTCAAGTTCTTCTATATCTTGTATAGTTTTCGCGGCATCAGCTCTAGGTCTGTAATATTTAAAATATTATTTTTGTCTTACGTGTTCCCATCAGGAGAAAACCGACTAAATCAACATTGAGTAAACATTCTAGACATGCGGGAGCATGTTAAGCCTAGTTCCAGAGAGGAGACTGCACCGTGCGTATATTTAGACGAACCACTTGGAGCCACTTTTGACTCCTCATCACTCAAAAACTACTGTGCATTAACACTTCAAATTTGGCTCATGTGTTGAGACTTGCAAGATAAACATCAGCTTCAAATTTCATAATTAAACCTCAAACGGTTCTTTAGGTATTGACATACATGTCTGACCTATAGACCAAATTCTAACCACTTCCAGATTACCTTGAAGGTTCAAATTTGGCATCCAGATAGGTAGTTGTGTAAATGTTACGGTTAATGTGATAAATTGAAAATTATTAATAATAACCGGTTATTATGAATAATTACCGACAGTCGCGGTAAAAGTGATAAATTAATCACATTTAACAGTGATTATTTAATAATTCAACCATAGTACTGACAAATTTCATAAAAGAGAACAACATCTTGTGTACGTGCTCGTGTACAGCCAAACTTTTGAACGTTTTAATATCATATATTAATATAATTTGGCATAATGAGTTTGGAATGTTTTTTGCATAATATTACTTTTCCATGATGCGTATAACATAATGTTTTGATTTAAAGTGAAAAATAGGTTAAGGTGCGGCGGGGGTGGCCCTTGGGTCACCCCTAAGCCGCCTATTTAGTTTTATACACACATAAATGACCTCATATTAATCACATTTACCAAATCATGCGGTGATTATTCATAATAACCGGCGATTATTCATAATTTTCACATTTATCACTTTGACCGTAATATAAATACAAAGGAACAAATAAAAAAACCGGCCAAGTGCGAGTCGGACTCGCGCACCGAGGGTTCCGTACAAACCTGCAAGGTTTACAAAGTTCGTTCATTACGACAATCGAGTCATAACTATGGTATTTTTATTGCAAAATGAAATTCATAACATTACAATGGGGAAAGATGGAGGAGCATAAATTTAAGACAAAGATCTCTTTATCGTTTAAGTAATCCTTTATTTTATAGTATTTGATATGAATTTCAACTTGATAGCTCTACGCGTTCATGAGGAAAAAAGTAATAAGTTTATACAGGGTCCTTCTAAACTAGCTACATTCCTTTTAATGGGGGCATCTATACGGTACACTGAACAAGTTCACCAAATTTGAGTATGTGTTTTATAATGATTTTACAAAGTTACATTTTCTAACAAAAATAAAAATTCATTTCGTCTTACATAATGGAATGTGGCGACGCCACTACAAACTAGTGACACCAACAGATGGCGCTGTCACTACTTCACTATGGCACACTCCGCCGCTCATACAAACCTGCATCGCGGTGACGGAGTTTTAGATCCTGCCAAGTATATATAGACAAACCAAGATGGTGTAAATTGGACCTTGGTCCCCGAGCATAACACCCGCTCGGAAGGAAGCACTAACATCTAGCTTCCTTATTGTGGTTGAGCATCATATCCCACATTGGTGACCTTATTTGCGTTCTAGTATGGACCGGAACACGATGTTCTTTGTCCGAATCATCATGTTTCTATGCATGAAGTTGGGGAGCGCATCGAGCCATTGCTCCGGTGTGAACACGCTAGACGCGTATTCGGATATCCTGGTGGTTTCAACCAAAGGTACATTAGCCAAGTACAGATCTGGTTTCTGGAGCGCGTCCTGGTCAATGGGAGTAACATAAATTTTTCGAGGCGTAATGGTGAGGGCTTTACGAATAGTATTATTGCGTCCAATTTTGTCATACTTTACATTGAAAGGCGGGTTGTCGTTCGAATCTAAGCTGGCCAATTCTATCGTCAAAGGCGCAGGGAGCGAGAGCAGTACCGGACGGGCCAGACTTCTCTCTCTCAAAGTCTCCAAAGCGCAGTAGCTATTTAATAGCGCCTGTAGTGCTGCTGGATTGATCACCTCCATCTCATTCCTGGGTACAGTCTGATCGGTGAATCGATTGGTGTATGGCATACCACGCGCCGCAAGATCGCGTAGCGTCTGCAGTCTATTTCGAACTATGCGCGGGTCTAGGATTATCTCTCGTGAGATGCCGAAGGCTAGCGCTGTATTTTTTGCTCACACAACAAAGCTGTAGTGTATTCATTCTGCACAGGAACACGAGACACAACACACACAACGCTCACTACCACTGCACACTTTTTTGTTGTTTACACTCACGTCATAACAACTCACAGCAGTCGTCACAGCTGATAGCCGATTAGCTGATCGACTGATTGGGCGAGCTATCACTTCAATGTTGCAGGCCTACTCTCATATCGTTGTTTATCCTTATTATCTTATGTTAATCACAGTAAAACGGACTCACGATACCATCGAAAAATCAACCAGCAAAGGGCATGATTTTTAAGGCGCGTCTTAGTAAATTTATTTGCATTTGTGCACCGAGCGACCGACCGAGAGNTTGATGAATAATAAAATAAATCCTACTAGCTCGATTGATGGTTTCATTTAATTTATTTAAACCAGGTTACCTATAATATAATCATTTTTCGTTAATTTATGAAAATATCAAATTAGCCCGTAATCCTGAACCCTGATACATAAAGTTAGCCTATTAATTTAACACAGGTACGACTGTACTCAGTGTTGCACTATCAAATGCAATTGACGCGCCTCTATGCCAGGATTTTTATGTTCCTGGTCAGGAACTGCAGTCGGTCATTTGAACAACCTCTACTAATATTCTGTGTAGTGAACATGATCTTTGTAAAATAAGCACACCTTTTGCACAAGTAATTAAAATTTCACCCCCCCCCCCCCAGGCCAGAAACTGGGTATCACTTGCCTCTCCCCCCCTCCCACCAAGGCCAGAAGCTGGGTAAGGCTTGCCCCTCTCCCCAGGCTATAAGCTGGGTATGACTTATCCCCCCCCCAGGCCAGAAACTGGGTATTAGCATCATATGTTATGTATTATTATGTTCAATACAAACAATCATTAAGTTACACTCACCCCTACCGCGTCTCCGCATTGCATCGAATCCTATGAAAATGTGGTTTTTGGACAAAGCGGCCTATGTTTATTACTTAATATCTTAGTAAGTAATGGTCCGATTTGGATAATTCAAAAAGATATATCTTTCTTATGTCTTAAAGATTAACGTAGATACTAGTTTTATTGAATTTTCTACAACAGTACTGATCCTCATTAAAGTCTTTATTTTGAGACTTGAGTTTATTTTTAAGACTAGGACTCGTTAGTCACATGAATAAGGGAATAATTGAGTCTTCCGAGTCCTTTCGAGTATTTTAAGTTCTTTTATACTAATAGGCAATAATGAGTGATTTCATATCATCATCCGTATGTTATATCCTAATTGAAAATAAAATAAATCGCACAATACAAATGTAATATCAATAAAATTGCATTAAACGCAAATAATCGAATCAGAAGTATCCATCTAAAGACTGACGATTTTCGTAATCAAAAAGTTAAAACAGTCCAATAAAATAATAAACACACAGTCTTAATTCATAGCTATTTTATTTTCTTCAAACTTTTAATAAGTAAGATTCCAAGACTCGAGTGTCGTATCGTACAACACTAGCCGGCGCGCAGCAAACGAACTTTTATGGTACGTTTACACGCTTGCCAAGCCTTCGCAAGCGGCAAACAGCTCCAAGCCTCCACAAATCTCGTTTGGCGTTTGAAAGGAGTTTACACGCTTGGGAACGCGTCAGTCTGCAAGATAGATCCAAGCATGGCGGACACCGAACTTGTAACGGCTATTGCATTTGGTTTATCGTACTTTTATTTAAAATGCAAGCAAAGTGAAACAAAAAAAAGAAAAACTCGACGACAACGAAGATGGTGGATGAAAAAGATTCATCGAAATCGTACCAGGTAACTACTATTTTGGTGTAACCATTATCTGTTGTAGTTACGTTATTCCACAATATTTACTGTACCTATATTTTATTTGTTACAGACAATTTATAGAAGAGAAATTTAATGAACTTTTATATGAACCTTCTGGCGAGTTTGATAACTTCTGCCGAATGAGCTATACCGATTTTGAATTTTTACTGCAGAAAATTTCACCAATGATATCCAAGCAAGATACAGACTTCAGAGATGCTATACCGGCCAAATTTCGTCTTGCCATTACGCTACGATTTTTAGCATCTGGTGATTCTTACAAAAGCCTTCACTACATGTTTAAAGTATCTGTCTCTATGATATCAATAACCATTCGTGAAGTTTGCCGATCTCTTAATGAAATTCTAAAGGATCTAGTTAAGGTAAGAATAAAAGAAAAAATTGTTATACATTTGTTTAGGTTTTAATTGATTCATAGGAAACTTTTTTACAGCTTAATTATTTAACTTTATATTTAACCTTAAATAAGAATTATTTTGACGACTCAAAATCTTCGAAAGCATTCAATAAAGCTAAGTTTATAATGTTGGTGTCTCGCGGGGGTGGGTTGAGGATTTGGTCCGATATTATACGAATAGATGACAGGGGTGCTGTTGATGTAGAATATGTAGATGGAGCTGGAGGTATTGGAGTTGGTATATGTTCTGTTGTGTTTGGCACTGAATGAGAGGTTTCTGTGTATGGAGAGGGAAAAAAACTTTGAGTGTTATGTATAGGTTCAGAATAAACGCTATTAACTGATGTTGGCCGACTCTGAATGACTTGAGGAGATGGTGTATGGCGTGAATATGAACCAGCAATTGAGGAAGGTCGAGAATAATATTGAGGGTATGGTGTATGACGCTCATTTGATTTTTGACTGATTCTGTTTATAAACAACCCATCTATTTGGTACATCATAATTTTTCGTTCATCATTTGGCAGTTCACGTAGCTTTATAGCCAATAATTTAGCATATAGATCGCAATCATCTTCTTTGTAAGGAGGTCTATTTTCATTCTGTTTTTGACTTAAAACATTCGTTAATTGACCAAAAGCCACGGCCATTTGCTTTTCAGCCGTTTCAGAATCAGAAGCAAGGCGGCGACGTTTATTAACTGCCTGTATGGATGGTGATCTAGATGGTGGTCTGGATGGTGTGGTAGCCGTACTGGTGCGGTCTCTTATCAGAGGATCATCCTCTGTCTGATCTGTAATTTCTTCTATTTGTTGTGATTGCTGCAAAGAATAATATACAGGGTGTTAGGTAAATGGGTATATGAGCCGACACTAGCCCATGTTAACATATACATATAAATGGTATGGTGAAGTCAGAAAATAGATTTCATCATTTTAATTATTTTAATTTTCATACAAATCTGAATTTTTAAATTTTATTTTGTATGAACATTTAAAAAATTAAAATGATGATATGAAATTTCTGATTTCACCATACCATTTATATGCATATGTTAACATGGGCTAGTGTCGGCTCATATACCCATTTACCTAACACCCTGTATTGTTACTCACACTTCATTTAGTTTCTTTTTTTACAGATGCCCACCACAGCAGAAGGATGGCTTAATATTGAAGAAGGATTCAGGACCAAATTTCCACATTGCATAGGGTCATTGGATGGCAAGCATGTAGTCATTGAAAGCCCAACTCATAGTGGAACAGAATATTTCAATTATAAAAAAACTTTTAGCATTGTCCTTTTGGCGTTAGTGGATAGCAAATACAAATTTGTATTTGCAGACATCGGGAGTCAAGGAAGAATAAGTGACGGTGGCGTGTTTAATAATTGTTTACTATGGAAAAGAATATGTAGGAACGAGATAGATTTTCCACCGCCATGTCCACTTCCAGGATCGAATATTAATATTCCATACGTGTTTTTAGCTGACGGTGCTTTTGCATTGAGTCAACACGTAATGAAGCCCTACCCTGGAAACCATGAAGTAGGCTCACCAAAAAGGCTATTTAACCAAAACTTATCTAAATCCCGAGTTGTAGTTGAAAATACGTTTGGAATTTTAACCTCGGTTTTTAGAATATTCAGACGTCCTATCGAT
Organism: Ostrinia furnacalis; assembly: GCF_004193835.3. Taxonomy (NCBI): domain Eukaryota; kingdom Metazoa; phylum Arthropoda; class Insecta; order Lepidoptera; family Crambidae; genus Ostrinia; species Ostrinia furnacalis. The sequence continues at coordinate 631 of NW_021130347.1, read as the reverse complement.
TTAGAACCACAAACTGTGACAGAATTTACGATGACTTGTGTATTACTACATAACTTTTTGAGAACAAGTAAAAGTTCTTCAAATCGATATATTCCTCAGGGTTCGTTAGACGTATATGACAGTAGTGGAAATATGGTTACACCTGGTTCATGGCGCAGAGATAACGACGGATATAATGCATTGCAAACATTACCACAAATACCACGAAGATCTCCGCTGAATGCCAAAGAAGTCAGAGAAGAATTTACTTCATATTTTAATAGGATTGGATAAGTTGATAAAAATGTATAAATAAATTTATAATAAGTAACGGATTTTTTTTATTTAGAATAAATGACTTTTGACTTACAGTTTCGGTGTTTAACCCTTCATTACAAGTATATACTTGCAGTAAGAATGACTCCATGATTTCGTAGGCATACCAAGTGGGATTGTATATTTCATCGGCACCTAAAATAAAAGATATATAATGTAATGTAAATAATGGAATTATAGGAATATAATTTTTATTATTTAAAATGCGTGGAAACACTTTTAAACATATATCTTTTTTGATCACTTACATTAATAGCTCATTTAAATTTAAAAAAAAATTCAAAACGTATCTTCATAAATTAATACGGAAGTGACC
>NW_021130346.1:0-909 GCF_004193835.3 Ostrinia furnacalis | reverse complement strand
TAATTTAGAGAAACATTGCTCAAAGAAGCGTTAATGTATAATGAAAATGTTTTTCGGACAATAAAATGATAGATTTGAAAGTTTGTTTGCTTTTATAGATTTATCTTAAAAACTGAAACGGACTAGAAGCAAAGCTTAATAATATACAGCGACAGATGCAAGTACCTCAGTTTGTATAGAAAACACGCGCGGCACTTCACACTGACAACGCGTCCGCGCGCGTGATTTTTTTTTATATTATAAAAATCACGCGCTCCGCGGCGCAGTGTGATAACCGCCTTAGTGTATGATGGAATTAATAAAGTGTGTCTGTTAACCCCCAATGTAAAAGGAGGAGAGAATTACTATTTTTGTGTGCGATTTTGCAACAAAAATGTTTATTCTGTTATATTATATTTTAATAGCATTGCAAACATAAAAATTATAGCACTTTATAAAAAAATGTAAACGTTTTTTGGCTCTCCTGAAAAGTTGCGATTTGTCCCTTACAGCGATTCATATTTCCAGTGACGATAATAATAGTGGGGGACAACGGAACTTTTTTGGTTTCGATGTCCACCACTGAGGGACAGAGCAACACATTTCTTCTCAGTGTCCACCAGCAGGGCCCAACGGGAAGATTTCAGTAGCGCTGTCCCCCACTGGTGGACATTGCAACTTTTCTTCTCGATGTCCACCAGTGGGGGACAAATAGTGGGGGACATCGGGAATAAACGAATTTTAGCGATTTGAACAGCACACCACGTGATGTGCAAAAATAAAAATCGATAGTATTTTTTTTTGTCCTTCAATGCTTCAAACTAGTGCGAGGAGGTGACACCAACGCCATCTTCGTTCACAATTTTTATGAAGAAAATCTTAAAATGTTTTTAATGTTTAATATTATTTTCTCTTTATTCAATTTCCTTC
>NW_021130344.1:0-1523 GCF_004193835.3 Ostrinia furnacalis | reverse complement strand
GACGGGCGCGCGCGTGACACTCGACTGATATAATACCCGCCGGCCGCGCCGCGGCGGGGCGCTTCGCTGTAGGTAATTATCGGATGTACCGCGCGGAGTGAGCCAGGCCTGGTCTTGCTGACGCTTGACATCCACAAAAACACCTTCCTGTGCTACTCCCATAACTCAGGAACTGACTGAGTTAAGCACTAGATTCGACCTATGGTATTAAAATGACCCGCAATACTGAGTGAGTAGTCAACCAATTATACTTAACCTCGTAAGCCCGGATGTGCATCAGAAGGAACTAAAACTTTGTAGTCAGTAACGCCGAGACATTTTCGGAGGTGATTTCGAAGTATCGCCGGATGTGCCTTCAGAGGAACTAAAACTTTAGCGATAAATTTAAGTTCAAAAATTCGCGCCAATCGAAAAAAAGAGTGATAGTCTATGGCTTAAAGTATTCAAAATCAGGTATCCAAACTTATTAATATAAAAAAAAACAAAACGTCACTGTCAAATTATCATTTTCCTTTGACAAGGTGGTTCGTCCGAGAAGACGTGATGTGCCATTATTTTTTATTCTTCGCGTTAACGTAGTTTAATTGCAAAACTGATCAGTATAATTTAAGTTAAAATACTGCTAAACAAGCAAAAAAAATATTTTTCCCAATTTGAAGTAGTTTTGTAAGATTTTTTTTTCGTTTGAAAATAATAGTTCTTTGCAAGGAACATTCGGTCTTGATGGTGAAAGTTTTATTTTTGTATATTTTTTCTATTGAGATGGAATTGAGTATTGGACTTTTAAAATAATGATATGATTGAGAAAATTTACCATGAGAACTTTCTGATTTTTAGTTTAGTAAATATTATAATTAACATGAATTTTCACTTTACTTCTTATACATTCTAACCTATCATTAGTGTATGTTATAAAACCGATAGTACTTTTAAGAGCCATTTCACAAAAATATTCCGCGCGAATTTAGGTAAAAGCTGTCAACGCAACGTCAAAAGAGTAAAAAGAACGCTGAAATGGACAAAAAAATCTTGAGCCGTGACCGTATTAAGACTTGATTTAAGTTATTAATTTTAAGGTAGAATGAGGTATTAAAACTTGATAAATTAATATTTTTTAATAGAGTTTAATAAGTCTTTTATATTTCGATTCATAATGAAACACGAATAGGTATAATATGTAAAATATACAGGGTGTTTGGCGCATCGTGTGCCAAAATGATTTGGCAGATAGAATGGGTCATTTCCTATATTTTCAGCCCCCATAACACGTTCCATGCCAGGCGGCTACTTTTATATTATTTTTTTTAGTAATTTCACCAAAATACCCAAATCGCATCATTTAATTTCGATTAAAAAAAAAACTAGTAGGCGTAACCTCAAAGTAAATATTTTGTTTGGACGTGCATTGATGTAGGGTTGCATCAAATCTAAATTTACTGGAAAATATCATCTAGTTTTTTTTTAATTCAGCTTTGAAGTTTTTCTAAAAGTTAAAAATGGACTAAACATTTAAGTTTACATGG
>NW_021130343.1:0-9941 GCF_004193835.3 Ostrinia furnacalis | reverse complement strand
CAAGTGCCTACGTTTAGCCGTTTAGGCTGTGCGTTAATATGTCAGTCAGTCAGTCAGTTTCTCCTTTTATATATTTAGAAGATAACTGTGCAAGATCCTGCGGCAGTAGAGCAATGTAGGAGGCACATCTATACTAATATTGTAAATACGAAAGTAACTCTGTCTGTCTGTCTCTCTTTCACGCCTAAACCACTGAACCGATTTTGATAAAATTTGGCATAGAGATAGTTTGAGTCCCAGGAAAGGACATAGGAAAGTTTTATCCCGGTTTTTTAACAGGGAACAGGGACGCGCGCAATAGTTTTATGTGACAGACAAATTCCACGCGGGCGAAGCCGCAGGCAAAAGCTTAATGCAATAAATAGATCATCTATTTAATTGATATTAATACCTAATAAATAAAGCTTGCATCAGTCAGAATATAAGTTCAAACTTTTGAGTTCTTTGAGTTTAATGTGTACGTCATACTTTTTACGGCTGACAAAAAATCAGACTACACATTTTTGTGGTGAAATCACAAAATGACACTGAGTAGAATTGGGCCTACCCTCTTTTTTCCCTTGGATATCGTAAAAAGCAAATAAAATACGAACTTAGCCTTTCCAACCCGTGGCAAGCGTGAAAAGTGTAAACAAATCCTCCTTTTTGCCTCCGGTAAATAAGAAAAGAAGATACAAAATGATAAAGATCCCACAGTATTAACCCGTCCGTACCTATATGAATGATATGTCCATCTGTGTCCAGCATGATGTTCCCGTTATGCCGGTCCTTGATCTGAAGCAGGAATCCGATCACGCTGTACGCCGCCATGGATGTCACGAAACACCTCCTGGCAGCCTGTGGATATAAAAGTATTCCATGATATTATTATATTTACCTGTAATAATAAACATTATTTTATTTCTATATTTTTGGATAGTGAACGAGTTAAGTAATTTAGGTCCTCTTTTTTTAATTCAAACAATCTGAAAATAGCATTTTTAAAGAGTATGTATTAGTAATTTCTAGCTCCAACTAAGCTAAATGTTCGTATTAGGGATTGTGTTCTCCATAACAGTCCACAATAACCCTATATTTGGTGGTCATCATATCATGGAAATTCGCATTCGAGGAGAATTTTAATTTATTATCACTTTAATACAGGGCAACAGTGGTTTCGCATTACGATACCGAACCGACCGAATCAAATATAGTGCGTAAACTACCATACAAATAGTTCTACGACATCAAGTACTCCGGACAATGTTTTTATGAATTCGTATCGAACTTAGTGTGAAACCGCTCTAATTCCTGGATGTACTCACCTGGAATTCTCTAGTAGTCTCGTCGCCATACTTCTTGATGAAGTACTCATACATGCCGATGTCAGTCTGTCTTCCCAGCTGGTCTCGGGATTTGGCGTTCGGCACGCACTCTATCACACCGCACTGGGAAAAAAAAAGATTTTATACTACGGTCATTTAATTTTAGCAGTAATAAATATTTTTGGTCCAACTTCTAAAATTAAGTAGATATTTGCCATAATCTAGCAGATAACAAACATAGTATCGTATAACTAGGTTCAAATTCAAAATCAACATAGTACGAGTATATGGAGTAGTATATCTAAAGATTTTTATTTATCTAACTAATGGCAATTTTTCAAAAATGGACATAGAGCAAAAAAAATTGTAAATGAATAAGTATTTTCTTTATTTGCTAAGACAATATAATCTATATTTTAATAGGTTTTTAATTTTTACCATTTATTTATAATGTTAACGAAATAGCCGCATTCTATAGCGGAGTTTTATATTACTTTCACTCACCCCTGGTGCCGTAGCCACAACTTTATACGGGAACAAGTACAGATCCAACCCGACTTGTTGGAATATGTTCTTGAACAGCGATATCACTTGCAGCGCCAACATGTCTTGCCTGACGTCATCGCCCACTTTAAAGATGGCCGCTTGCCACGCCTCCGACACTATGGACGTGTATCGGTCCTTGCCTTCCTCCTAGAATTGACATATTGCTTGATTTTAAGACCTACATGCTATAGGTTTTACTAAACGATGTGTTGTTGAATGTAGCACGAAAATACTGTTATCAAATTACATTTACTTATTCAAAACCCTTTTTGCAGTTAGTTAGAGACACTATATTTGTGGAAATCCTTGGGGGAGGCCTTTGTCCAGCAGTGGACGTCTTTCGGCTGAAACGAACGAACGAACGAACTATATTTTTGGCAGACCAATTGGCAGTATGAACGAACATGTATGTATGTCAAACTTACACTATTGATAACCTTTATTTGACGTATAAAATCAACCCAAAACATTAAAGTATTGTTAAATACTTTGGTAACCATATTTGCCAGTAAAATAATCGATTAATCAATCAATAAAGAGGTAAACCTCTTTATTAAAAAATCTACTTAGAATTAATAAAGCATTAATAGATTTTTTATGCGTAACAAGGCAGGTACTTGACCGCAATTGCACCTGGTGTTAAGTGAGATGCAGTCTAAGATGGTACATAATCATATCTGCCCTGTAAGTACTTATTCACTCTCGCCTTGAAAATGCCCGGATTAATAGATTAATGGAATAATGGAGTATCACTATCAATACTTACGACTGGTGGGTCTTCCCCTGAAGCAATCGCCATGGCGACAGATTCCATCTCTTCTATGCCATACTTCCGCACCCTGAATCTAGCCAGATATGGAGCTTTCGCAGCACTTTGCATAGGAGTACCTATAAAACGAAAATACAGCTCACCAAAAAGAAATAATAACTTAAAAAGAGGTAGTTCTCATACCACATTATTGACAAATAATAAATTATAGACGTAGTTCATACCGCTTTTGTAGTCTATGTCCAATACCATAGAGTCCGGATTAGAGGGTAAGTAGCAGCCTGGTTGAACCTAGAATAAAACACACAATTTACATGACTGTAATGGCATTAAAATTAGTCACGAACCTAGTCTAATGAGTTTCGTAACTTATGCATTTCTGAGTTGTTACAAATCCATAGACAAATTTAGTTTTAATACCTCTTCAAAAAACTCGAGTATAATGTACTGATAAGTATACAAATAAAACTATCAGCAAGCAGGTTTACAAGTATAAATTTTTTACAAAGCTTACCTCAGTTCCATATTTATATTTGAAACAAAAAACTGTCTTTTCCAAATATGTATGTGGGATTGTGAGATTGTTATTGAAAATAATGGTTTTATTCGTTCTTTATTTTATTAAAACAGTCTTTTTCTAATCTAACATCTTTCTCAGACAGCAAACGTCATCCACCAAATCTGACATCTCCCCATAAAGTTATTTAAAAATAAAAACTAAACGATACTCCTTTTTCCCACATGTATTCTATTTCAGACCACAGAATTCAATCCCAACTAATATTATAAATGCGAAAGTAACTTTGTCTGTCTGTCTGTCTGTCTGTTACGCTTTCCCGCTTAAACCTCGCAACCGATTTTGATGAAATTTGGCATAGAGATAGTTTGAGTCCCGGGAAAGAACATAGGATAGTTTTTATCCCGGTTTTTGAAACAGGGACGCGCGCGATAAAGTTTTTCTGTGACAGACAAAATTCCACGCGGGCGAAGCCGCGGGCGGAAAGCTAGTACTAAATATTTTATGCATTTATCACAAACCTTAATGTTTTTCAACGCTTCCAAGCACGCCCTCTTCCTCTCAGCTCCCTTCGGGAAAGGTCTGATGATGCCACTAATGTTGGTGATCTGGCCGAAGAAATCGAACTCTCGCTCATAGAACGCCTTGGCTGGCCCTGATAGCGTGTCCACTATGCTCTTTGTGAGAGCTTCTAGCACGTCGAATAGCGCAGCTGGAGATGAAATTCAAGGGTTAAATAACACGGTAAAGATGACCTACACTGAACTGTCCCACCAAACTCATTGACAGAGGGGCGCCACCATCGTTAAACTTTATAGTTTCCAACATGGCAAAAATCAGAACCAGCGATCCGGTATTGACGGTGGCGCCCGCTGTCAATGTCACGGGTGCGACAGTTCAGTATATTGATTGGGTCTATATGAATTTGTATTTGTGAAAATGTTATAGATGTTACGGTCAAAACTCATAATAATCGATCAAAACTACTTTTGACTAAGTTCAGTCAAAAGTGGTTTTGACCAAGGGCGATAGTCAAAACCATTTCTGACTGCAAAAAATACCAGGAAATCATCAATAATGTGTTTTTTTAAGTGTAACGATTATTTCCATCACAGTTATACCACTGGCCACCGTGGCCACTTTATCTCACTGTATAATGTAAAGGATAAACTAATATGTTGCATTATGAGGAATTGGAGCAAGAAATAATAGTTTTACGACGATATGGTCTCCTTAACCGTAAAATATGATTTTACATGAAGCATATTATTACTTAGCCCTAGAGCTCTCTAATAAACTCACTGTCTTTATTATGCATCTCCTCGTCAGTGTACATGTTGGTGTGCATGTTCCAGATGAGCTGGTGGGCCACCACTTGGGACTTCTTCGCCAGAGACTTGATCAGCTCCGCGACATAACCCATCTGAAAATAAAACAAGTCAAAATTTCTGCTGTTTGATTCGTGATATAGGTATTCTAGTTCACCTGGCTAGTTACCACCATCTTAGGGCCTAGAGTGAGTTTACATCAAACGCGCTCACTAGTGAGCGCGTCAAAAAATGACATTAAATGTATGACGGGTTGTGCAGCGCCCCTAGCGGGAAACGTTCCAAAACTAAAATTTTGATGATGATGCAGGCCAAGAGCTTCCTCATGGTGGATAAAAAAGGTCCACTCCACGATCTTGTGAAGCTTCTGATAAAGACCATTCTGATAAGAGTGTAGAGACGAAGAAGAAACTTGTTTCATTTGAATCTAAGCCTTATCTCAGCGTGATAAATCCCATTTTTCCACCCACCGTGTCATGCCGTAGCGCTTGCACCAGCTGCGGGATATACAGTAGCACGGCAGAAGAAAGGTAGGAAGTCAGAGTCATGACCGCCGCCTGCGCCGATAGTGGGTGTGGCGGGTACTGTCGGCTGAAGTATGACAGCGCTTCTATTGGGCTGTTTCATTCGAATTTACGACTTATTCACAGCGGAATAAGTTATTTTTTAGTACTACTGAACCCACCGTGTCATGCCGCAGCGCTTGCACATAGTGATGTACTTGCAGCAGTGTTGTCACGCATAAACACATAAATACTCATTGGAATTCGAACCTTACACATGTAGCAGTTTCATTTGAATCTAAGCCTTATCTAAGCGTGATAAATCTCATTTTTCCACCCACCGTGTCATGCCGTAGCGCTTGCACCAGCTGCGGGATATACAGTAGCACGGCAGACGAAGGGTAGGAAGTCAGAGTCATGACCGCCGCCTGCGCCACTTATAACAGCTTCATTTCAACTTGAACCTTATTGCAGCGGAATAAGTTACCGTATCGTGCCGCAATGCTTGATCCAGCTGCGAGTCAAGTGAACAGTCACATGTCATTGGAATTTGGACCTTACACTTGTGGCAGTTTCATTTGAATCTAAGCCTTATCTCAACGCAATAAATATCATTTTTCCACCCACCGTGTCATGCCGTAGGGCTTGGCGCGGAACTTCCGGAAGGTCGGGTGACGCCACGTCTCTTTGAACCGTGTTTACTTTGGCAGTTATATTCTATATTTATTCGATTCTAAAATATATTCCCAAAATTTTTAAAAGTTGTTTTAATTTGTATCACTTGGATATGATTTGTATTAAAAAGTGCCCGGTTATATTCTATATTTATTCGATTCTAAAATATATTCCCAAAAATTTTAAAAGTTGTTTTAATTTGTATCACTTGGATATGATTTGTATTAAAAAGTGCCGTGAGTGTGACGCTTGAACGGAAGGAAGTCAACCTAACCTAACCAACTGCGTATTTCTATACTGTGTAGCCGCGAGAGCTCTTTGGCGCGCTGTCTTCGGCGAAGTATTGCGCGCGCAGATTTTGACAGCGCGAAATACCTACTTTAGCAGAAATACCAAGCCTTAAGAGAATTCTTAAGGTGGAGCCAAATTTTTTATTAACCGACTTCAACAAAAGGTTCTCAACTCGGTTAGTATTTTTATGTACACACGGCCACAGTGTTAACTATCCATTTCCGTTTTTTCTCTCACTCTCATCAAATGGTGATTCTTTGCGATAGAACGAGACGACATGACCGGCAATGGGCATTAACACTGTTGCCGATAGTACATACACCGATTATATTAATATCTACATCATTTACCTCATGCGCGTCTCCCAACAGCGTGTCGGTGGTGACCAGGTACTTCAGCGCTTGGGGCACGTGACACACTGCTATGGGATGCGCTAGCACCTTCCGTCTGATCTCGGCTGTGATGCTTTCGGCTTTCAGTCTAGAAATATACGAAATAGTTTTTGAACTCAGGATCTACTAAGGGCGAAGCTACCGCCAAATTAGCCGTTTCAATAATACGGGGCTCCAGGGATCCAGGCGCCCCGTATCATTTCAGATTTTAATTTAATGAAAAGGGTCCCCATGATCTAATGGCCTTTTTTAGATGGGGCTATCAAGAAATATTGATACAGGGCCTAGTCTAAAGCCTGCTACGCCACTGGATCAACCTATTATTACAGTACCAAAATGTTGTATAAAAGCCCGTTAGTTCTGCGTACTATGTGCCCCGCTCTTCAGCTTGCTAATCCGTCGGGCTATGTGACGTGACTTCAATTCGTTTACGGTTCTCTTCATTTGTGATGTGCCATCATTTGTGTCCTCCTCATAATCATCATCGTCATTTCCTAGTGACAGGAACTTATTTATTAAAAAAACTACACAAACCTCTCAGGCAAAAACACGGCCAGCGTGGGACTGATATCCCACGCCAGTTTCGCGTAGTCCTTCCAAGTGCGATCTGTGTTGGGCTTGGAGCGCCACGTCGCTATATTGTCTTCACCCGGCACCGCTTGCTCTGGCCGACCGTGGGGGTTGTGCCATGTTACTAGGAACTCGATTTCAACAGCCTATAATAGAAGTAAGGTGAAATTTTCAATGAACATTGATACAGTAATAAAGTGTGACGATAATTTAAGAAAAGGACAAAAAGTTACAGACATATAATATTACGAACTTTACTTGCGTAATTCGCATTTATTACGTATCAAAGGCTGAAGATTTTTTTGCAGCACTTTTTCCTATTCAACTGGTCCACACGTTGTCCCGAAGTGAGGATAGAACAAGCTCTAGAAGGTTTCGAAAACACCTATATTTTATTCCATTTCATTTATATCTTATACAATTCTTCTCGATTAATTAAACAGCGTCTTTATTACCATAAGCTCCAGTATAAGATTCCTCTTCCGAACGTAGTCTTTGACGAATGTGTCCTGCGACTTAGCGGGCGGTTTCACGCTGCGGTTGGAACGCTTGCCCGCTATGCTGCCAGCGCCACTGCTTAGCGTCGTGGTGGACATGGGAACCTATGGAACGGTCAAGTGTGGTTCATAAGTGTGAAAGTATATTGCTAAATTGATGGTAAGAGACGATATGAAGAGAAAATTGTGTCATCTTATTTCGTATCAACGGCACTATGTCGACACCGGATAAAAATACAACAGCAAATTATCAACTAAAAAAAATATTATTATGAAAAGCTACTTTACACATTTTAATTGTTATTTAGAACAAAATGCCCGGAGGTAGTGGCTTTTTTTGCTCATTTTTGGAATATTTATTTTGTTCAATCAAAGTTTTGTTCATCATTTCATCCCCCTTTTTTGGGTCTGGTTGTTAAAGATACACACAGTAATTTATTCATCACAGTTACAGACATTCGTCAAAGTGTATGTCAGACTGAATGCATGGGCAATAGAAGCTGACTTCAACATTTTAATAGGCTAGCCCTGTCAAAAGCTGTTCCTGTTTGAATCTCTTTTATTCAAAAGAGACATACATATCCACCCTAAGACGAACTCGGGATGATATTTATAATGAACTTTGGAAGTATTTACCGTATTTATCCATCCTGTATTCTGCCTGCTACCAATGTCACTGCTATTCACAGACGACCGGTTGTCAGTTGGGGAATTTGACGTGTAAATGCTTTGCTGACTGCTTGGTCCCATCAATTCGAATTCACCTGAAAATAACATATTATTTTAACCAAGCTCTACCGAAGCTACGAATTTTGTCTGAGACGGAGCCGCGGACGAATGTCAAATTTTAGGACAAAACTCGCAGCTCCGTCCGTTTCATTGACCCCGGAGGATACAGGAGAGTTTTTTTATGCAGCACAAGGCAGCTGATCCTGATGTTAAGTGAGATGCAGTCTAGGATGGTACATATCTTCCCTATAAGTGCCTAATATTCACTCTCGCTTTGATTATAAGTGAGTAGGCTCTGCCCTTCTGGCGAGAGTATAGTCTCACATAACTTACTAGCGGTCCCTATAGAGCAGTGGATTTGCACAAAGCACTTCCCGGCGGAAAAAAATAATAGAGGCTGCTACTCATATCGAATATACTACATTCAGTTGGTAAATTGTTACTGTTATTGGCATGCATACACACTAAACTTCTATATGTAAGATTTTCATGTAATTACTTTGTATGTAATGTTGTTCTTGTTGGTATACCGTAATAAATAAATAAATAAATAAATAAATAAGTAAAGACTAAACCTCTACATGTTGACCTTCACTGTTTGGGTATTTATTGGCGGTCAAGCTGTAGATCCTGGCTACACAGGAGTTGCAGCGGTGGGTATGAGAGGTGGGAATGGTCCCTTCTGCTGTTACTCACCACCAATATCGTTGTTCTTCAAATACTTTTTGTCCGAGTGCATCAGCTCCCAGAACTTGATGAGGCTGATGACTTCCCCTGTCAAGGTTCCTGATATCTTAACATGGCACTGCAGACCGCGTCAGAAGTATTCTAAGGCCCGTATTCACAAACAATGCTTGCTTAAGTGAAGCAGCAAATCGAACACACAGCGTTGAATAGAGCTCTGTGATTGATTCGTGTGTCACCCTGTGCGTCCACGCGCACTATGAGGCCTCATAGAAATATTTGTGATACGGGCGTAAGCATACTATTACGCTGTGTACTGCTTAAATTATTTGAACTTACCGCCAATATTGCTACTCTTCAGATACTTCTTATCCAAGTGCATCAACTGCCAGAACTTGATCAAGCTGATGATATCTTCCCTGAGTGCCCCTGATATCTTGGCAAGGCACTGCAGACCTCGGCAGAAGTAGTCTAAGCAAGCGCTGTATACTGTATACACTATCTACAACTCACCGCCAATATCGCTGCTCTTCAAATACTTCTTATCCGAGTGCATCAGCTGCCAGAACTTGATTAAGCTGATGATGTCCTCTCTCAAGGCTCCTGATATCTTGGCAGGGCACTGCAGACCTCGGCAGAAGTGTCTAAGCAAGCGCTGTATACTGTATACACTATCTACAACTCACCGCCAATATCGCTGCTCTTCAAATACTTCTTATCCGAGTGCATCAGCTGCCAGAACTTAATCAGGCTGATGATATCTTCCCTGAGTGCCCCTGATATCTTGGCAGGGCACTGCAGACCTCGGCAGAAGTAGTCTAAGCAAGCGCTGTATGGGTCATTCCATAAAAATCTGTATATTTTCGACGTCATTTTGTCCGTAACTTTTTTAAGATGTTTATGAATACTTTATTAGTGTAAATTATTGTTTATTAATTAATTAAGTTATGTCTAAAAGGGCCAGTCACTTTATGCTTTATTTTAGGAGAAATTATAATTTTCAATTTTTTCATACTACATTACTCCTATATGACTTCTAATAAAGTATAAAACTTTTAACCTTAACATTTATAGATAAGTTAATACACATAATGTAGTTGTTTTGTTATTATCACTATATATAAAACATCATTCCC
>NW_021130340.1:0-836 GCF_004193835.3 Ostrinia furnacalis | reverse complement strand
GCAGTTATGAACTACCTACAACACCATTGCCATGTCAATTAGAAAAGAAGAAAAATGGCGGTCCTTAACTATTCATCAAAGCCAAACATAGTATATTTTTAATGAACCAAAGGACCTAAACACAGAAAATAATGGAAAGAAGAACAAATAAGACTTTATAAGACTTACCCGTGGCGATGCAGATGGCCGTGGTGGAATCGTAGTTGAAGCGGGGCATCGTGAAACTGCAATTATACACATTTAATGAACTAAAGAACCACAAATTATGGCACTGAAGAACCCAAAAATACACTTAAAACTTCGATCATTACACTTTAAAAAGTTTTAAACCATAAAAAGTTGTTTGTTTAACATTATTTCATTTGTTTTACAATGGCGTCCCCTTCAACAAAAATGATGCCTGCACTAACGGAACGATGAAAAGAAACAATTAAGTTGATATATCATCAAAATTGATTTGTACAATAGTTTTTTATTATTTGACAAACCAAATAATTTTAATAATATTTACACATAACTTACCGCGATGAAACAAGATGTAAAACAGTTGCGACCGAGAGGGAGGCGGAAGTGAATGAGCGCGAAATGTCGCAAGGAAAGGGTAAACTTTTTTTGGCCACAAAACTTATGACCATAGACAACTTTTGTTTGGTGGTGTTTAACCTATTGGTCACCAACCTATTTCGCCTAGAACAGTAAAAAATATATTTTTGTTTTGAAAATAAAGATTTAGGGTTTTAGGCAATCGCAAAAATACGCATAAAATAACTAAAGCATTTCTATAAGTATTTTTATCAAAGAAATATTGCACGGAAATGTGAAACGTTTTTTATTTT
>NW_021130339.1:0-168258 GCF_004193835.3 Ostrinia furnacalis | reverse complement strand
TATTGAACTCTTAACCCAGATTCTCCTGAAAGATTTTACTGTGTCCAAACTTAATGATTTTTGTATATGAGGCTTAAAAAGTGACAAATAGCATGGGAAAAATAAGAAAAAAAAATATTTCCCTCGTGGAAATTCGGAAAAGCGGTGTCGTTTATAAACAACAGTAGTAAAATGCACTACTATCAGGTATGAATTGCATAAAGAAAACAGTTTCATTTTAATCCTTTATTTTAATTGTCTTTTATGACAAAAATAAGTAATAACATGGCAAAATAATTATATCACATGGGAGTGCTATGATACGACTCGAAACAGTTTTTAGGGTGTAGTGTAACATTGCATTTTTTACAAAAAAAATTGGCATGTTTATGGCAAAAAGAGCAGCGTAATTGCCCTTCTCGGTATTTTACTATGTGGCCGATACCATCATACCGTGAAGACTCCAGATAGGCACCAGACGTACGGCCAGGTTTCCGCTGATTCTTCCTAAATGTTTCTAATATTCCGGTGGCTACGCTCCTGCGGAATTTCAGATGGTCATGTTCACCTTTGTTGGCTTTATAAAGCTGCCATGCATTATGCAGCGTCATGTCCAGGCAGTGCGCAATTAGAGAAAAATACCATTTCTTGCCTCTTATTGATGTTCTATACAAGGATATATTCTGGTCGGACCTGTCGACGCCCCCCATGTTCTCGTTATAGAATTTTATAACAGCCGGTTGGTCGACCTGGATATGTTTTTTTTCTTTTTGCGAAAACCGTTTTGTTTTGTTTGTTGGGAAAACTCCGACAGCATTCGATGCTACTGTGACAACACTGTTGTCGTGCCATTTACAGACAACAATTTCTTCAGCTCTCGTCGATTTATATTGAAATGAACCTCGTTCCGTCTTTATCATTTCTTTATTGGTTGGCAAAGGACACTTTGACACCCGGTTTTCCCTTATGGTCCCAGTTGCTTTGAAATTTCGTTGACCCAGCTCATCAATTAGAGGTATTGACGAAAAAAAATTGTCAAAAAATAGATGAAAGTTGGCATGAGGATCGATTTTTCGCAAAACATCAGCGTACTGCAGAATGACGCTTACTCCCAATCCAAGTTTTCTGTACTGGCTCAAGACTTCTCCAGAATGTCCTTGATAGGGTTCGAACCAGTTGACATATCCCAAACGAGTAGCACCCACCCAAAATTTATATCCCCATCTGATGGGTTTCCCACGTATGAATTGCTTACATGAGTGACCACCGTAGTAAGGCACCATCGCTTCGTCTATACTATGATTTTCCTCGAAAGGCGCAAAATTCAAAAACTTTGCATTCAATGCATCTAAAAGCGGTCGAATCTTGGCAAATTTATCATTTTGTTGTAAATTTGTGTTGTCACAACAATGTAAGTTGTCCATAATAAAGTTGAAACGATCTCTGGACATAGCATTGAAAATTATGGGCATGCCACAGTCGGAAGCATTTTCCCAATACATTTGCCTTCTTGGTAATACCACATAGCCACTGAATAGCAATATTCCGAAGAAACACTTCATCTCTTCTTTTGTCACATTTCCTGCTTTGTTTTTCTGAGTAGCATACAGATTAGTGTACTCCACAAATAAATGTATAATTTCACAGTCAAACAGACATTCGAAATAGTACAGAGGCGTTTGTTTCAACGCCACACTTTGCTTATCTTCCCAAGTTTTCGACGATGGATGAATGTTTCGTGATACCCAAGTGTAACTTTTGTTTTTAGGGACAACAGTTGTTAGTTCTGTCGGCTGTGTTGAAGTAGTGGGTACTTGAGAGTCTTGCTGCATGCCACTGGTACTACCACGGTCAATCCGCTGACGTTTTGCCAGTTCATGTAGTGGCAGATCATCCTCCTCACTATCTGATGAACCATAGTGAATTTCTGCATGGGCTCGTAGTTGTGTACCAGGTAAATTATGCAACAAAACTATGTTTTCATCCCCCGAATCTTCGTCCGTAACGTCCGCATTACAATTTTCAGGTGGAAATATGATCAGAGAATCTGGCACTAGAGAATCATCGTCATTTTCCAGTTCCTCGATGATTTCATGAAGCTTCAGAGCCCGATGTTGCGTCCTACAATAAAAAAAATAAAATAATAATTTCTTGAAAGATAAAGTAGTACATTTTACTAGTGGCGTTTATAAACAACACTAGTTATTTTTCATTATAACTTCTTACCAATGGTTCTGAATCAGCGTAATATGATGTTTATATGTAGTTTACGATACTAACATTACGATTTATATAAATTATCTCAATAAATTATGCAACTTATTATTATTACTTACCTTAATAAACTCATCGTTGAAAACGGCTGAATTAACTTGTAAATAATAATGAGAACCTTGTGAATCGTAAAGATTTGCCACACAGACTAAGTCGACAAAGCTGTCACCTATCAAGTAACATGAATAAAAAAAAACAAAAGTACCCACATATTCTCCAATAATTTTTATTCCTATGTGTTGTTTTAAAACGACGGTAGTATAAAGTGGGTTAAATGGAGTAAAATGTTACTTGGGCTTGCTTTGTTGCCGCCAGACAAAAGGCTGTTAAGAACTTGTGTCAGTCGGCTACAAAAGCGTTCTTTCACCGATTTTTTTATGTCTTCTGCCGATATACCTAACGATTCTGACATACCAAGATACTTATAGGTCTCAGTTTCGGACAGAGATTTGAGTGTCATTGTCTCAGATTTAGACCGGGAAAAGTTGTGAATTCTCCGAATTTACAACTTTTCCCGGTCTAAATGTAAGACCGCACCAAAGTCTACACCAAACTCCATCCTGATGGCGTTGCTAAATACCTGTGTGGTTTTTAGCAACTTCACCAGGTCTTGTCGTTTTGTTGCGAACAACTTGAGATCATCCATGAAGAGCAGGTGACTAAATGACCTCACCCCCTCTTCGTAGCTGATAACTAAGCCCTGAATCCTTTAACAGAGTGCGAAGAGGATTCAGTGCTAGGCAGAACCACAAGGGACTCAAACTGTCACCCTGGAAATGCCTCGCTCAATCCTTATGAAGTTCAATGGATCAGGAGACCTCTCACCACCACCTGGCTGCCGAAGGACTGTAGTCCACTGCCCCATGTATGAGCATGAGCGTAAAAAGGATCTCATTGCATCTACCTTATACAACTCTAAGATCCTCTCCCACCATGATTGAGGCACCGAATCATAGGCCTTCTTATAGTCAATCTAGGCAGCAGAGAGAGCTTTCCTGCTCCGCCGAACTTGTTGGCTAATGGTTATGTCTATGAGGAGGAGCTCTTTAGTACCACGAGACTCAACCTTACATCCATTCTGGGCAGTGGCCACAAAATATTGTTTATTATTTTTATTATTAAGTGATTTAAGGTAGGTATATTGTGAACAACCTTTCGAGGGTAGGGAAATAATGCTGAGATTGTTACTTGAGTTTAATATATTTTTTATGTATTTTTTGTAATTGCTAGGTGTGTTTTTTTCTTATTCGTTATCAGTTATACTTCCTATGATTTAAAAGGTACAAAATGTCTTAAGACTGATTAATAAATAACTAGGCTAAATGCTTGTAGGGNAACTGTAGTGTGTTATGACAGTTTTGCACGCATTTTATTTATGCAATTTGAAATTAACTTACCCAAAATACAGCCCCAAGACAGGTTATGACAGTTTTCACGATCACTAATACACGTCCACTCGTCGCAAGTATCTATACGACACTGTTCATGAGTGAGTCATGCAAATTCCTGCTCCCGTGAAAACTGACACTTGCGCCATCTAGTATCTTTTTTTCATACCACAGATACGGCTGTTTTTTCCATCGATAGGAAATCGAAAGCGGAATAAAACTACATTTATAACTAAAATCACACTTTTTCTGTGTTATGACAGTTTTTTAGAGGACGTGCGACATAAGAAAAAAGGCATTATTACAAGATTTACTTTTTATGTTTTCGAGAAACTAATGTTTACTGATCTATGATGAAAACGTAGAAAACATGACGTGTGACACATAACACTCAAAAGCTTTAAAAACTTTAAAAACTACGAGAAAAAGTAACGAATTACAGTTACGCCCGTATTCACAAACATTACAATGAGGTCCCATAGTGCGCGTGGATGCACAGGGTGACACATGAGCCAATCCCAGAGCTCTATTCAACGCTGTGCGTTCGATTTGCTGCTTAACTTAAGCAAGCATCGTTTGTGAATACGGGCGTTAGCTATTAACCAAATCCAACACAATAATTAGATGGTTGGCAGTCCACAACAGTACGTTTCTCTAGAAACCAAACTGTGGAATGGACTGTCGTCTGCGGTGTTTCCGGACGGATACGACCTGCAAGCTTTCAAGAGGAGAGCGTATCTTCACCTTAAAGGCCTGCAATGCATCTGTAACGCCCCTGGGTCTGCGGGTGTCTATGGGCGACGGTAATCATTTACCTACCATCAGGTGATCCGTCTGCTCGTTTGCCTCCTGTCACATAAAAAAATAAGTACAAGAAGTGACGCATTTATGTCCAATCTGTGTCATAAACTCGTAACACTCGTACGTAAGATCACAAGATGCATTGACGACATCACAAGATGATTGCCCGTAACTCCCGCGTTTTGGTTGTAAACTTATAGTTGTGGGTGTTGGGAATGAGATATCTGGACACAGTGTTTTATTTTGGCTTAGAAGCGGACATCCCTGTTTTATTAATTCAATCGTTAGATATTACTATTATGTATATAATTGATAAAGAACTTGTAGTTGTATTTGCTTAGTTTCGAAGAAATATTCNTAATACCTGAAAACATTACTTGCCTATCCCGTGGGAGTTCGATGATACGACTAGCAAAATTTGTCAAAAGTAATATTGACTAAGGCCATCGGTCAAAACCACTATTTACTGAAATTTGCAGTCAAAAGTGGTTTTGATCGATTATGAGTTTTCACTGCAACATAATATATCGATCTTTCGAAAACGATAGGATTTCCAATAAGCCGCCACAGGGCCAACTCTATATTATCAAACTCGACCAGACAAATTAATAATGGTAAAAGCAATGAATTTCAATAGTTATCTAACAAAGGCATTAAAACCGTATTGTTACGGTCGGCATTTAAAAAACTAAAAAATATTCAGATGACAACCCTATTTACATATAAATTTTCTAAACTCATAGAAATTAAAATATCTTCGAACTTCCACGGGATAGGCAAGTAATATTTTCAGATATTATAGATAATTATATCATGCATCAATATAAAGTAAATATAGCTGCCAATTTTTTAGGATAACGGAGAAACAAATGTTTTCTGAAAATCATAAATTATTAAATAATTCCTAAATTACTGCAGCAATAACCATTTATTTTTGCATAAAGGTAGACGTTATAGTGATAGGTAAATTTATCTACAAAATTCTGACTTAATGTATTTTTTTTAGAAAATATGCTTCTAAAACTGTTTTTTTTTTGAAAAACACAAAATCGAATATTTCTTCGAAACTAAACAAATACAACTACTAGTTCCTTCATCAATTTTATACATAATAGTAATATCTAACGATTGAATTAATAAAACAGGGATGTCCGCTTCTAAGCCAAAATAAAACACTGTGTCCAGATATCTCATTCCCAACACCCACAACTATAAGTTTACAACCAAAACGCGGGAGTTACGGGCAAACTTTTTGCAAACGTGACTATCCTGTGAAGGAACTAAAATATTTTAAAATTTCAGACATCCAGCTCGATTTCGTTCCGGACCAATTTTCGAAATGAGATTTGTGCTCCAGATTTTCTTTGGCGATAAAACGCTGACTGCGAACTGACTGATTTCAATCTGGCTTAGGTTATAGATGTGAAGATGTTCGCAAGATTTTAACATAGTAACATAATATGAAGATTTCATGTGGTACATACTCTATTATTGCATTTAATAGTTGCACAAAATTTTCTTGTTAGTCTTCGTTTAAACGAAAATCTTACTCTCTAAAGTTCCACTTTTCGTGGGACTAATACAATATGACTCAAATATAAAATAGTTAGACACGGGTCTTAACGCTATGTTTATTAATGAGTTACATTATGTACTCACGGCTTGACATTTCGGCTGCTATGCCATGCTATGCTATACGACGCCGCGAGCCGCCAGTCTGCTTGTGACCACGGCTGCAGCATAGCAGCTGTAGTGTCTTGCTATTATACTACCATATCAATACTCAAATATACCTTTATAGGTGTGGCAGAGAAAAGTCATTTTTTTTTTGGAATTGGATTGTTGTTGGAATTAAGGAATATCAAGAGTGTTATTAAAGCTGTAAACCGGTCACCTCTTTTCACACTCATCTGCTATAACTTCAAACCTGATACTGAATAAACATATTTGTACTTTGTATCGTGTTATTTCAAGTCATATTTTTTATCTTACTCCGCTACCTCAACCTCGATTACCGTATCTCGTATTAATGACACGTATTTGGTGCAAGCGTGGCGCTCTCAGAGTAACGTTGATAAAAACATGACAGTATCTGCAGTACTGCTTTAATCTTTAACTTTTTATCATTTTTCCAGTTTGAAAACTTGTAACTTTTTCTTTTTATCTTCTTTTATGTTTTAGAGTGAGTAGATGACTTGGTTTTCCAAAGTTTTCCATAAAACTTCCAAAAAATTAGCATAATATGTATGAAAATTGCAGACTACCAATGCATGGAATTGATTTTGTCGTTAAATTATTTTATAGTAGGTTTTATTATTTGATAACCTATCACAGACATCTGCCGATTCTTCGGACTTGTATACTCGTCAAAATATGATTTTAAAATCAAAATATAGCTTTTTTAAAACCACCGAGTAAATTCAACCACCACTTGTTATGAAAGCAAGAGAGCGTGCTATTGGAGAACTGTTATTAGAACCTATTACCATTGATTTAAATAATATTTATTTAATTAAGCTTTGGCCTGACTTTAATTGGCAGATCATACGCAGCTTATTAAGTTACTCAAACAAACATATCACGGTAATTATTAACTACAAGAGATTTTCCTTTGATAAGAAGTTATTTAAACAGTGCTAGAAATTAGCAAGACTACGAGTATTAACAAAATAATGTTATTAATATTTTGGTACATCAGTATTTACACACCAAAAAGCTCCCCTTTAATTTTAGATCGAGATTAAACTACAAATCTGGATTTTGTTCCACAAACAAAATATTCGTTGCTTTTTTCCACGAAATATACATTTTGTACGAAAACAATGCTGGTTCAGATTTGCCATTTAAATGTTCTACCTAATCCTAAAGAGTATCCGACCAAAAGCTGCTTTGAAACAATGAACAGTTTATTCCTGTTTCTATTATTCTCCAAAACGTTTTGTGGAGGCAAACATTTTGTCCAGTACATAATTTAACACCCACTTCAGTATTATTTGCATACTATTACAAAACAGTGTTATTGACAGTAGGAAAGCACTTGTTTGTGAAGCAAAATGCGATTCGGGAGACGTGGATGGAATGCAAACTGCATTTGTGTCTTTAAAAACGGATTTAGGCTTTTCGTAATCTACATTTTTCTAGCTTTCTGGAATCTTAACTCAATCATGTAAAATACTCCTTTTTGTCACCAAGGAAAACAGTGCGATGGAAATTGCGCTTTCCAGATTTACGCCGGTATTCACAAACGATGCTTGCTTAAGGCAGCAAATCGAACGCACAGCGCTGAATAGAGCTGAGTGATTTTTTCGTTTGTCACCCTGTGCGTACACGTGCACTGTGAGATCTCATAGTAATGTTTGAGAATACGGGCGTCAAACATTTTATGTTAAAAAGATAACACTTTAAATGGTTTCATCATCAACTCAAACAGTAAAATATCATCAAAGTAAGCACTTTGAGACTCATTGAGTCACTTACATAAACGGGACAACTTAGAACATAATACTTAAAACTAAATTAACAGCGATACAATTATTTCAAAGGGATTTCGGCCGTAAAGTTGAAGCATTCCAATAATCCGTTAGTTGCAAAGTACTTTGCTTTAATGATCTAGTTTGTCCCTAATTTACTCCCTAAGGCACTGGATCTATTTACAAATAAATTGCCAATTGACTTGGCTCATGATGTTGCTTAGAAACTGTAAAACGGACTTGTTAATTTAATTCTACTTTATTTTCAGGCTGTATACAGGGTGAATGTAAATTGTAAATCCTTGTTAGTTCGTTATTCGCTGAACAAAACGCTGGACAACAAATTGCACGGACTATAAGGCTTAATTTTAGTAACAGAAATATTTCCAATGGTTACACCAGCTATCGTCTATAATATCCACAAGTTTAAGTTTAACTTTCCCCTGGGACAAACTTGGCCTTCACATAATAATATTGGGTTTTAATTAGAGGTCAATCTATAGATTCTGGATAAAGTGGAGTTCAGGGGAAAAGTATTTATATCCACATGTAGTGGTGTAATCAGTTTTAATTCGAAAACGTCACGTAATATCACGATCTCAAAAAATCCTTACTAATATTATAAATGTGAAAGTAACTCTGTCAGTCTGTCTGTGTCACTTTCACGCCCAAACCACTGAACTGTTTTTGATGAAATGTGGCATGGCGATAGTTTGAGACCCGGGAAAGGACATAGGGTAGTTTTTATCCCGGTTTTTGAAACAAGGACGCACGCGATAAAGTTTTTCTGTGACAGACAAAATTTCATATGGGCGAATCCGCGGGCATCCTAGACCATCCAGCTAGTTACTTTTTTTTATAACAGATGAAAGGGATTCATAGAGATTCCTTCTGCGGTTAAGACAAGACCAAGATAATTAATCTGAATGGCTTATTGTGTTAACACAGACTCCCAAGTTGTAGAACTCGTATAAAAAATATATTACATTTTGAAAAAAAAACTTCTAGAAAACAAGACGAAAAGTACTGTTAACCATAATAAGGTAGTATAAGGCAATCAGACCCGAGGCTCGGTTAAAATTGAAACATTCGCCGAGCAATCTCCCATCCTACGTAAAAACTTTATTGTACGCCGTCAACATAAATTACACACACGCTCTGTATATCACATTATGGAAGTATAACAACTTTTGTTATGTTTCATAAAATTGTTAGTCGAAAGTATTTACGTAACGTTTACGTTATTAAATATTTTCTTGGACTGGGTCTTGGGAGATGAGCTAGGGCTTAATACGCCATCCACCCCCTTTCAACCCCATTCTTTTTCTTATCGTTTTGACAAAAACCTACACAGTGTCAGCCCAAAACTCCGCTATAAGAGTGGCGTTGTCAGCAGCATTAATTAAATCCTCCTGCGTGCAGTTGCTCGGGCACTCACGGCACGACATCATGTGCTTCATCGACTGGGGAACAAAATCCATTCAATTGAAATATTAAATTCATTAAAACCCCTTTTGTCTATTGCCTTCTTTTAATAATCTGGGTTTTGAATAAATATTTTTGTCGTGTGGGTTGAAATAACTGTCAAACCATAGTGTAGAAAGTAAACTATACGTATTGCATTACTTTAAAAACTTTTATTCGAAATCACACTCTCTGGATAGTGGCTTTAAAAATCCAAATACAAAAATTTTGCCATTTGTTTCTTGCCTAAAAAGTGATAAATGTTTCACTCTCCAATATTTCATTTGAATGTTTTACTTTAAAATCTTCTTGAATTTTCAATACAAGCCCAACGAATTGGGTTGTGAATATAAATCAACTTGACGGGCGTTTGTCCTAAATCAATCACATAATTACTTTTCTTTAAGGATATCTTTTATCCGAGATTAATAAAAGGGAAGAAAAAGTCGTTTAATTAAATTAAGAGTGGACAGGCCATGCTTTTAGGGGAATTAGGGGCGGTTTGGTGTCAGACAGCTATGGTGGTCACTAAATATACCCGTCCACCAATCTCACTTTGGAAAGGCTTACGAAACACCATGAGTTAAGCTATAAATGAATTAATTTATTATTACCATGTGATCAATTTTTGTTATGTTTAGGTTTATGTTTATTGGTTTTTTTCTTTTATCATTCTTGATTCAATAGGATTTAAATATAAGCATTTTTCCTTAGTCTTGTCAGGTTATGATCACTTAGTTTCTTTTTTTATGTGGACACTGAGCCCGCATGATGACTAGAAAAAATAATGTGATTTTGATTCTGGCACCAAGCATGCATGAGTGATGGGGAATATTTGTCATTTTTCTTTTATTTACTGAATTTAGCTGAATGATCTGCAATTTCTCTTTCTAAATTATATTAAATTCGAAACAAGAGAAAAAACAAATGTTTTATTAAGCGCTGCATTCAAGGAGAAACTTATTGAAGATTGCATTGGTCAACCAGTAAATTTTTCCCCACAGTATTTTTTCCCTTCTTATAAATTTCCCACCAAACTCTTTACCCAAACCCCAGTGAAACCACAACAGGATTTACCCCGCAAACGTTGACACACAAAGGATTCCTCGTATCCTAGGATCACTTTGTATCATCTCTAAGAATAACAAAAACAAAGTTCGCTGAGAAAGCAAATATTGTGGTTCCCGTTAGTTGATTTTCACTCGAGTCAACTTGCAACGGAAGCGATGTTAGACAAATTGATATTGTTAATGTTGTTGTATGAAGTGTTTGTAGTTCTGGCTCTTTGTTAATGTGAAATGACTGAGAAATGGGTTTTGAATTAAAGAGAAGTCCTTAATATGAAGAATGAATGCCTTGAGAGAATGTTAACGTCTAAATGTTTATTTAAAAAAAAAATTAAAACCTTTTGTTTGTCGAGGTCAAATCATGCAATTTTGAACCAGTTTCTGTAGCTCGAATAGGCTGAAATTTGTTGGGATAAACCTTGTGACAATGCAATTTATGTTTAGATGGTAGAATTGGCAGACCTGTCTGTTGCTGCTAGACTTATAGCAACTATTAGTATCATATTTAGTTTCGTTACTTTTGCCTTAAAGCTATGAGCTCATGCAGAAAATTATGGACTAAAATCTTGTTTTAAAAATGGTCCAGGTAACACAATCAATAAGTGTTTCGATTAACATACAGTGGACTGTATTTCCCTCCCAGGAAATATCACCAAATAGATTGTTAGTGCGAGTTTATGGTAAACAGAATTGCTAAGTTAACGTTCCGATTCGGGTCCCATTTATGAGTTACCCGAATTGCCGGGCCGTCATCTTGAAAAACGTTTATGTTCCCACATACCGGTTATGTACCCGAATGTAGCTTCGCAATAAAATCTTGCGAAAGGTGATAAAAATGTTTTTGTCTTACGATGACAAACGATGTTTGGACGGGCATAATGTTTTTATTGCCATTGGATGTTTAGATACTTGACAAATAATATGAACTAGTCGTTTGATGAGTAAGTATGGCTACCGAGTTTCAGAGTGCTGAATGTGTGAACTTTTTCTTTTATTGTGTTGGTATGGAATCAGGTGGACCGATGACCTCATAAATGTAACAAGAAGGTGCTGGATGCAAGCCGCTACCAACAGGGCAATGTGGAAATCATTGTTTTGTCCTATGTTCAGCAGTAGACGTCCTGTGGCAGAAATGATGATGATGGATGATGATGATGATGGTATTTTCAATGAACGAGCATTAATGACGCACTGACTCTTTCTTCTATTCTAGACGTCACCATCATTCATCATGTTTATTATTGAGACAAACGCAAAACCCCTGATTACTTTCTTAAGTTTTTTGTCTAGATCTTGGTTTATCAAATCATTAATGTAAATTATTCCTGCTATGTAACATCGTTAAATAACAAACTATGATTTCTCATTTCAAAGTTAAACATTTGGGTACCATTTATTTATTTTGTTGTCATTTCAAAAATATTACACTGAAAGCATCACTTTTGAATTTCAAATTAAAAACGCTCACTACATGCAAACGTGGCCTACATAAAGTTTATTAAAAATTGTTATAAAAATATTAATCAACTCTTTAAACACTGCAGGGTAAATTGTTAAAGCAATCGTGTTTGTGGAACTCTCGCGGTGGCCACTCCGATGCAGGAGTTTATACTGAAACTGCTACATTAAAGTGAGTATATTTTTAAGGCGTGTTAGTTAAAGTTGTTATAATATTCTAAGGCTGGGTTGCACCATCGTACTTTAACTTTGACAAACGTCAAAAATCTGTCAAATTCCATACAAAAAACACCGGTCATCGTTAAAGTTTCGGTAGGGTGGTGCAAATGAGCCTTAACAATTTAGTACTTTACTTAAGAGCACCAATTCTTAAAAAATAATTTTGTGATTCAGACTCTGTTTTTGTTCGCTGACTAAATTATTGAATGAGTTAAAAACTGTGTTGATTGAAACCTAATTGAGGGTTTTCATCATCTAAAATACAATGTCTTTTATAAGATTGCTTTGGAATTAAAAAATAAAAATAGTCGTTGCGCGTCGTGAGCCCAGAGGTTATAATCAAACATTCCCTTTAACAGAATATTCTTAAAAGCCTCGACTTTTCATAATTCAAAACAAACTTGTTCTCGCTAGTCAAAATAAACTTTTTCATAGATTTTTATACTTCAGCTCTACCAGTTTCAATTTGGCTTGTTAATTGGTCAGTGTCCATAGAAACAAAGTGACACCACGTACAGGCCAGGCACAGAACATTGTAGCACCTTATATGATTGTGATAGGGTTCATTTTTCAACAAATTATAAGGTCTGATGTTAGAGTGTACTATCGATACGTCCCAAAATGAACAAAACGGCTTAACATCGCAACGTTTGCTCGTACGATGCCGAAAAATAACGAGTGCCGTCATTTTGACATTTGATTTTCCAGCGTAGAAGAACTGCGAAATGCGAAATCAATTTTGCAGGTACAGTTGACTCGACAACTCGTCAATTTACATTAAATTTTGTTGCAAAATAACACTTATTTTAATTTCATGAGTTGTCACAATGTTTACCTTGACATGTCACTGTCCGTAGCAATAAACCACGCGTGTTCAGAACTAAAATGTAGTAGATTATGCGAATTTCGTTTTGGAAATATTCAAATAAGCCAGACCACAACATGAACGAAGCTAACATAGTATAACTCAGCTCATGTCTGTGCAACAAATTAAATATTCATTTCGAATCGAATCGCTTGTTGCAGGTTATAATGTGGATCTGACCTACGATAGAACTTTGATGGATGAAGGTACTATTCTATACTCTCATCATCATCATCATCATCATCATCTCAGCCATAGGACGTCCACTGCTGAACATAGGCCTCCCCCAATGCTTTCCATGTTGCCCGGTTGGTAGCGGCCTGCGTCCAGCGCCTTCCTGCTACCTTTATGATGTCGTCGGTCTACCTTATGGGTGGACGTCCCACGCTGCGTTTTCCGCTATTGAACTCTGATTTTGATCAATAAAACACTGATTTGCCAGACAACTTAGACGACAGTACATCAAGCCAAACATTTTGGCTTCTTAATTCGTTGTATTAAGTGCTATTCTGCTACAAAAACGCATAATGCGCTGTTAACTGTACTCGTAAAATAGAAGTTATTAATGTTCCAGTAATATGAAGGGGTAGAGCGCACTGCACCACTAACTTAGTTTAGCTTACACACTGCAGCGTCTTTGCGATTACAATGCAAACAAAGGGAACTAAGCTGTATGAAACTCAGCAACTAGTTCAGTAGCTAGTCACTTTATTCTGAAGATCTTATCAAGCTTCTAAAAATCTCCATTAATGCTAAGTTGCACCACCTTATTTTAACCGTGACAATAACCGGTGCTTTTGGTACACTTTAAAGCATGTAAACCTTTGAAAAAGAGGCTGACAATGGTGACTGACTTTCTTGCGCTGCTTCTTCTCAGCACTGACCCATTTATTGTCCTGAAGCAGTGGTAGGGTTAATACTGGGACGTGTAAAAGCGCTTTTTTCAAGCCTATTTACAGAAATAAATGAGTTATAATGAGTTTTAATGGAGTGTGATAGATTTTTACGTTTGTCAAAGTTAAAGTAAGATGGTGTAATTCAACTTCACAGTGTTATGAGTTAGGCCCAAAATACACAAGCTAAAACACAATAGTGACGAAACTGCAACTCTACTTTTTTGAAAAACGAAAATGAAAGAAATTATATTGCTACACATTGACTTCAAGTGGAAATAGTATTTTTCATTAAAATTAGAAACACTGACAATTTGGCTACCACTTAGGCTAGATCGCACCATTAAAACGTTAAAAATCTATCAAATTCCATACAAAAATCACCAGCTATTGTTATAGTTACGGTTAAAGTTAGGTGGTGCAACTCGGCCTTTATACAACTTACGAGAAAAAGTATGGAATCACCTCGTAATGTTTTGTTCCGTGCGATCTTAAGAACTGAATGACTATGTATGTGTCTATAGTACAAATTTAACGTTGATTAGTATTACCCTTTAAAATGGTACCACTTTATTAATTTTCTATAAGTCATTAAGTTCTTACAATCGCTCAGAAGAAATAGGGTGCTTCCATACTTTTCTCACGAGCGAAGTTAAAAAGTATTTAAGCTGAATAAAGTACCAGTAAGGCCCTTTTCACACGTCCCGGTTGCCGGCTAACCGGCGCCGGGTATCCGGTGGTGAAGTGTATGGGCATGCCGGATTAATTACGCCAGAACATGTGAAAGCTACGTACTATGCCCATACACTTCACCNCCGGTGGTGAAGTGTATGGGCATGCCGGATTAATTACGCCAGAACATGTGAAAGCTACGTACTATGCCCATACACTTCACCACCGGATACCCGGCGCCGGTTAGCCGGCAACCGGGACGTGTGAAAAGGGCCTAAAGGTCTAAGGAAACACTGATTTTATACTAAAACAGGGACAGAGGTGACATACAACATGCGTTTTTAAGTGCATACTCGTCTCCGTTTACTACCGCTTGAGGAGGCTGTAAAACCTAAGGCATATCCAGTTCATTTATATTTATAACTTCCCAGAGGCTGCCTTAGTATAGACGTCAAAAATGCCTCCATCTTAAACTCAACGACAAAAGCTTAGAAGTGTAATAAGCGTCCAAAATGTTTGAAACATTCGTAGCTGTCAAACTAATTCTTTATTAATATAGAAATTATATTTGTGGACCACTCTCATTCTTCTCACGATGTCGTAAAATACGAAAAGTGCGAACATTCTCGTAATTATTCTTCTAAGATTGAATAAACCACTAGCGATCAAAGCTCAAGATAAATATATTTCATATACACAATTATTTGTTTTACAAATCATTATACAATAACAAAACAATATATTATCAAAGTTTAAATGTTTCCTACATCAAATGAAACATGATAGTCGGCATTCAGGTATAATAATTATGTAGCTTTTAGTAGCTTTGCTTAGTTTGGGACTAGAGGCGCAGTGTAAAATGTCCAAGGATATTTATGTTATTTATTATTTATTTTTATGGGTGTGATATTGGAACAAAAATGCATTGTTTTGTAAGGTCATATCCCACTTTAAAATTTTCAATTATGCCTATTTAATAAGATAATGTTTCTTGTGATATTTAAATTTCTACGCCTTCCTTTTACCAAAGCAACCCTAAAAAGCGAACACACGCATTTCGCATCTAAGCCGCCGTCCCGAGCTGCCGTGTTTAACCGCCTTTGACGCAAAGTCTCCGAAGAAAAATAGCAATCTTTTTGCATTTTTTATTGAGATAATGGCACGCCGACGACGAACAGAAACTAATCTTCTTTTAAAATGGTTCGCTTATTAAATCAGGAGCTAGCCTGATATTTGCTAGCGGCAGCACTCGATATTGCTTGCTTATTTGAGATAGGTTCTTCAGTTTTACAATGGCCGCCTTTAGTGCACTTAGCTTAGAATATTCTTTAATAGTTACACATTTTTGAGTGCCTTTTTAAAGTGGTTATAGAGCTGCTTTTGATACAATGACAGTTCAAAGGAAAGTTTAGTATTAACCAAATTAACACACTTTCAATAAGCTTTACACATAGTATTGCTTTAATTAAATGCCACATTAAACCGCTTCTCGTTAAGCCAAATTACACAAACTGACAATTTAAAATAGTGCATGAACAAGTGAAATAAAAGTTTATGTAAGAAAACTAGGATTTTCAGGGAAAATATTGCAGTGAGAGAATGAACCACATAACTAGGAATGTAACGAGGTATGGTAATAACATAAAAAAGTAATAATCAGAAACTAGTCTGTTTCAAAATCAATATCAACGACTATCAATGACTAACAACATCGATTGTTATTGTTTTATCCATCAAGAGTATCCGAATTCCCTTCTCAACTTTCATCTTTTTCGTAGCTACCACTCTCGCTAAATTACTCTCTGAAAAGTTTGTATTCGAATAGCCTTACTTTTTTTGAACAATTTTTCTTTACGATCCATTTACGGTGCACAACAATCGAACTATGCGCCAATATTTTCCAGTCCGTCAAGAGGACAATGGGAGGGTTGTGTTATGGAGCACAATGCGCGGTGACAGCCGCAGCGACCGTTGGTATAGGGCTGTCAGATTACGTCAGCCGTTATGCAGGGCTCAGAATTTATTCGACAAATGCATAGAAAATAAATATTAATAGGTTCTAATTTTGTAAAAAATTGCATGCCTATATCGGACAAAACATGTTGGACTTGACATTTTCTATCGACCATTTTGTTACTATATTTCTGAGCAAAGAAATGTTTTTCAAATTCAAATTCAAATTCAAAATACGTTTATTGTGAACCACAGGTACATAGGTTGTCAAATTATAAATGGATATAGATCGGCTGCGTTCCGCCTTGAAGGCATACAATAGTTAGTGCTTAATTCTAGGGTTAAAGTTTATGCTGAAGGTTAGGTGCAAACATATTAAGTAATTATTCAGAATTTTTCAAATAATCGATCAATAAACAATTTGGTCCGTCAAAAAGTTTTTTTTTTAATATTTTTCTTTCATATTTTTCTGGTGATACCCCAGATTTTTCTTCGGTTATCAAGTTTCGATCAAATACAGCCAGTATTTACAGATATTATAGATTCCATAAATAAACCTTTCCGTAATCTAGTGGTTGTTAATTCCTGGATATGATACATTACATAATATGTAAGCTAACAAAATGAAAAACAATTTTAAATTTTCATGTAGGTAACTCGATGTAAATACCTACGTAACTAAATAATAAAGTCTGGCAACAGTATTCGATCAACTGTTGCAATCAACAACAAAAATATTGACACCAACTAGAGTCAATTTGAATAAAAAATCCGATAAACCAAAAGCAATTGACGTCAACGAGCTATTCAACCGAATGAAATCTGTTCAGTGGAAGTGTCCACCGCTGTCGTCCCCTGTCTACACAGGCGTTTTATTAAAACTAGGGCTGTAGAGACGTAGGCTGATACAAATACGGATATCCGTTCGTACGTTTCAGCCAAATGAGGTCCACTGCTGGACAAAAGTCTCCCCCAAGGTTTTCCACAATGAAAGATCCTGCGCTACTCGCATCCAGGCTCTTCCCGCGATCTTTACCAGATCGTCGGTCCATCTAGTAGGAGGCCTGCCCACGCTACGTCTTCTAGCCCGGGATATCCGTAAAGCATTACAATGCTTATTTGGGTCACTTTATAGACGCAAGGACGCTATTGAAAACAAGCAAAATTGAGATGTGTCGGCGTCGCTTTGTAAAATAATATTTTTCTAAATACGGATATCCGTAAAGCATAATGGTAACGCATACAGGAATTTTGTTTTCATAGGGGTCACTTAAAAATTAGGGATTGATGGTGAAAACGGGCATGAATACTTACACGTATTTAAGAAAGCTATTAAAAAAAAAGCTAAATTGAGATGTGTCGGTGTCGTTCTATTAAAACTAGAGCTGTAGAGATTCAAAGATACTAAAATTATGATGATAATAAAATTTATAAATAAGTAAAATTGATTTTTCTGGAATATACAATACAGATCCAATGTTTTATTTCATAAATATTTACTACTTAAATGTTGGGGAACTTGTTAGCTAGTTAAGCAGTTAATTAGGTCCGTAAAAATAAAATAGTACGTAAACATAATTAAGAAAATACATACTTGAGCAAGACAATTTCAGAATTGTATCTAAGTAAAACGTTAGTGTCGGTACTAATTATTTTTTCCATCATGTTATTTTTTGAGTTAATTACACAATTAATTCATTTACTTTAATAATAGAGCTTACTTGATAATAACAGAATTTAAGGTTGTTTAAGAAATAAACCGGATAACCCATAGTTTCGGATCCGGTAACATCTCTACTATGATTAAAACTGCAAAAGCGAGCCGCGAACGAACGCGGGTTAAGTACTAAATGATAGCTCTATACTACCCACTGAGAGTTGTTCATTGGGTCATTCTTTTGGAGTTACGGGTTTATTTCGTAGTTTCACGTATTTCATTTCTCGGTTGTTACTGGTTTTTACAACGAGATTTCAATCACATTGACTTACATCTTTTGAGAATGATATAATTCGGTTTCATCATCTTTTGATGAAATTACGTATCATTTTTACTCGATTTATAAATAATAAAGTGTACGTACCAGTATTGAGCAGTGTAGGCTGACTTTCCACACGGTGGACAGATGACTTTGTTGTTTGCAGGAGGCGCTGGATGCAGGCCATTTCCAGTCGCTCAATCTGGAAGTCATAATAGGCCTGTATTTAGTAGACGTCCTGTGGCTGAAATAATAATTGAGAAGCCTACTACAGATTCATAATTATTTTTTCCTATTATTTTTTTTTATAACTAAATTGCTATTGTCTATAGGTAAGTGCTAACTTTTTATTTGTTTCTCTACAAAGAGAAAGCGTTTGAACTCTCCAAAAGTCAGCAAAAAGTCTAATTGCGGCGCTTAGTTTTTTGTCCAAGTGACGGATGATCGATGGCGATTGGTATTTTTTTTACTTTTTCCAATATGTGGGTGACGCAGTGGCGGTCCATTGGGCAATTTTCCGGCACGGTCAACGGGCAGAATCACCCCAATTGACTTTGAAAAATAATTCCATGGTGCTAAGGTTAAAATTCCAACGCCATGAAGCCATGATGAAAAAGTTGCATGGAGCACATAGAGTAATCGTGGCCAATTCATCTAAAAGCGGACAGGCGAATGAATTTACTTCGACGTATTAAGGATTATTTTGTACTTTTACCCTTCTCTGTGCTTTAAAATAGCAGGAATGTGTTGGTTGTTTGCTTTATTTAATTAGTTTCTTCGAAACAAGTTATATGAAGAAAATCTTTCCCACAACTTTAAAGAGAAATTCCTCTTATTTTCAACCGACTTCAAAAAAAGGAGGAGGGTCTCAATTCGACCCGTATGTTTTTTTTTTCTATGTTTGTTACGCGATAACTCCGCCAATTATGAACCGATTTGAACAAATCTTTTTTCGGCGTATAGGTAATACCTCAAGGGTGGTCCCATTTAAATTTAATAATAAAAAAAACAACCCCCAAGGGTGGAAAATTGGGGATGCACTTTTTTATACGCAATATCTCCGCCGATTATAAACCAATTTGAACGATTATTTTTTTGTTGAATAGGTATTATCAAAAGGGTAGTTTCATGCGAATTTGAAGAA
The DNA here is from genome assembly GCF_004193835.3 of Ostrinia furnacalis. Classification (NCBI taxonomy): domain Eukaryota; kingdom Metazoa; phylum Arthropoda; class Insecta; order Lepidoptera; family Crambidae; genus Ostrinia; species Ostrinia furnacalis. The sequence continues at coordinate 148,635 of NW_021130339.1, read as the reverse complement.
AATATTTCACCCCCAAGGGTGGAAAGGGTGGTTTTTTAAAAAGTTATTACTATTTAAACTTACAAATAGACAGATTTAAACTACAGTCACTAGATATAATATTACTTTTAACTTCATTTCAGTCCTGATCATTATAGTTAGTTAGCTTTACATATTCTGGCTAGAGTTTTATGATTTAATTTTCTCATTGAATTTGAATGAAATTATTCTTTGATTTTGATGTGAGCAGTTTATGTGAGTAATTCTATTTACATCTTCATAACATCTTAAACTAAACCAATACAACCTTATACACAATACACATCTAAGTAAACCTATTTTGTCAACAAATGACTACGTAGTCATATACTAAGAAACTAAGATCAAAGCATTACAGTTAGAATAGATAATCACATGTGTGACAACAGCGAGGCAAATTGAATGTAAACACAAACAGCGGAATAAACTAGCGTTACTACCATTAATATCTATTACACGTTCCTCGTTATTTTGTTTAGCAAATAACGTTAATTGTTTTTCAAGTAGAACTTCAAGTCATCTGTATCAGTTGTTTTGTCGCCAGAACTAACGATAAATCTTTTAAACGTAATTTATTTAGTTAAAATAGAGAAACACGAGTCTCAACGCGATTTATTTAAATGAGTTACATTAGTACTCACAGCCTGACGTTGAGGCTGTGTTTCTACCAGTCGTGGTCACAAGCAGTAATTAATTAAGCTCAATTATAATAGATGTTGACTACCTACACTAAGGCTGAGTTGCACCACTCTATTTTAACCGTGACTTTAACGATAACCGGTGTATTTTGTATGGAGTTTGACAGATTTTTGATGTTTGTCAAAGTTAAAGAAAGATGGTGCAACCCAGCCTAGATAGCATAGATTTTAACGCGTAAAACCAAGGAACGTATAATAACTAAATGCAAATCTCATCCTAAACTGGGGAATCAGTTAAAATCAACTGATTCAATTGAAATAATTTACTTTAAACACTCAGATAAAGCTTATAGCAACAGAATTGATTTTTTTTAAGTATAAAAGGGCTTGTTATACGTAAGGCTACTTGTAAAATAAACGAATTTGATATTGCTAAAAACCTGTCTTTCGATCTATTCAAGTTTATAATCTACTCGATACAGGGGCCATTTTTTGATCCTTTACGCTGATATAGCAAACATACATACTTACAACAAGTATCAATAAAAGTGATCCGTGTAGTTTGAAAGAGACCATAGTCAAGGGGCCAGTGTTCAAGATTTTTATTTTATTGTATTTGATGTTAATGCTAATCCGAAAGTAACTAGATCTAGTTATTTTCCATCCACATAATACTACTAAAAACAACAATATGTGCACTAAGTTTGTCCATAAAAAATCTTCAGTGAGGATGGGTGAAAATCTGTCAGTTTAAAAATTGATAATTATTAATTTATCGAAGGTTCAATTACGGTGTTAAAAATAAGATTATTATTATGGTAATGAATGGTTCTATCGTCGGCAATCCTTTACTATTTTACACATCCATCTGTAATATCCCTAAAATTACGAATATTTGTAGATCTCTCCCCTAGTCTATAAGTATCGAAGCAAATTGGGTAAATCGGATTTTGGGCCAACCTGATTACATCCTCCAAATGTACTCCGATTCGATTCAAAATTCTATTGTAAGTAATGCCGAATCGAATAAGATTTTGAGTGGCGCGAAACGATTGACGATCTCATTAGGATGAAGTATTTGGTCTTTGAGTTAAGTGGGGTACAGTTTTTGTTTGAAAAATATCGTTTCTTCGCGCACGCTTCTGCCCCCCTAGACAAAACGCACTTTTTGATCGAATCGAAAATCGAATCCGTCAAAACTCCATACAAAAAAGGGGCTTTTCGACCACTTTGCGACTGGTTTGCGATTATAATTTGCACTTTGTCTAGACCCACTAATTTAGTCTCTTACGTCATTTAGTTTCGGTCTCTTAAGTCATTTACTCGGGAGACGATCTCGATAATCGGATAACTTTGTTATCCTTTTCGCTGCTGAAATGAAACACGATTAAATGTTGAAGCTGTTGGGATTTGTGGTTCACTGCCATCAACGTGTTAAGGTTACAATGATCATTTGAAGTAAGATAACATATTTTCAGCAGACGTCTATAGTTTAAAACGACCATGTTTTTAAAGGTCTGATAAAAACGGTTTAAAAGAATCAAGAGAGAGAACATTCTAATAGAAAGGTGCAGAGTATAAAATGGGTCAATAAAATTAAACAATACCCTTTTCCCTTCAAATTTGCGACATTCTGAGCTCCATCTGAAAATTTAATTAGGCAGTTTACAATTTTATACACGTAAAAAGATAGCAATAAAATTCACGTAATTGTGAAACAATAAGGATATTAAAATCCAAAATGGCGATATAAAAGTTACGAAAACAGTGCTAAAGATATTTCTTTAAAAGTCGCTTTGAACGCTCAAGAACGTTTATAACTAGGCCTTGGCAATTCCCTTAAAAGATAGTGCTTAGAGCTTTAGATGAAAATATATAAAAGAAAAGAGGACGCGTTCTAGCTCTAGCTCCAATAAAAACAAAATAATGAGCTAAATCTTTTATGTACGGAGGCACGTATGTGGAGTTATCCTTTCATAACTTACTACTCACTAAACTTAGGGTATGTATTCAGAATCTCTGTAAAGCAAGCCTTTTCTAAATATAACGCTTTTATAGAGCGTTGGTGCACTTAGCTTTTATTTGTGCTATACTCTGAGAAAATAACACTACAGTAATGAAATAGCACATCATTGCTATATGTAATTTAAATTTACCTAAATTAGATACTTACTACAATTGGATTTGGAGCTTTTTCTAAAGATATAAAGTAAATTGTCTATTGGGATTTCTTATTAATTTACTGTTGACTATTCGAACAAGACAACTTGGCTACAAACACAGTGGTAGAAATGTTCAAATATGACTATTCGTTTCAATTTTACAGACAGAATTCTAATGAGAAATTAAAATGAAAGCTACGGAAAACGTTTTCCCAAACTTAATGCTGTTTTCCTTTGACAACAAAATTATATTATGAGTATAATTTCAATTGCTCACTATGTATCTGAAAAGTTAAAATTATAAAATAATATTTTAAATTCACACCTATTTAACAGATAGTGTAAAAATTAACCTTAAGAAGTATATTAAAATACCGGAGTACTTCCAAGTCAAAAAGAGGGAGGTTCTTTCATATTACAACACCACAGAGCAAAGTCAGACAATGAGCATAGTTAAGACGAATAAAAATATAACGACGTTCCCCCAGTCACGTAGTTCTCGTTAATTTAGTTGGTCTCAAGGCACAGATAACAATGGCATCGTTAAAATTACCTTTTTAAGGCCTGTCTTAGATTTGGCACCGAATCTAGAGAGATACGAGACGTTTGGAGTTTAATTATAGCGAGCCAATTGTGTAATTTTAGTTAAGACTAGCGGCCGCCCGCGACTTCGTACGCGTGGATCCCGTTTTACCCCCTTCATCTATCTTACGCGGTTTAGATTTTTTCATACAAAGGTTTTTTCCCGCTAACTCCCGTTCCCGTGGAAATTTTGCAATATCCTGTTGTAACTAAGCTTTAAGTTTACTAAGGTACCTGAATGCCAAATTTCAAGGGTCCAACTTAAGCGGTTTAGATTTTTCATACAAAAGGATTTTCCCGCTAATTCCCGTTCTCGTGGGAATTCCTAAGTATACTATAACCTGCCTAGGAGTATGAAGGATAATTGTACCAAGTTTCGTTAAAATCCGTCGAGTAGTTTTTGTTTCTATAAGGAACATACAGACAGACAGACAAAAATTTTACTGATTGCATTTTTGGCATCAGTATCGATCAATAATCACCCCCTGATAGTTATTTTGAAAATATATTTCATGTACAGAATTGACCTCTCTACAGATTTATTATAAGTATAGATAATATACCGAAATTCTACTGAAGCGAAGATTAACTGACACAGTGATTTCAATATTATTTGGTCATGCAGTCAAAAAAGGCTTATAAAATACATTGGAAATTGTGTGAATTTTAGTCCACTGAAATGTCGAACTGTTTCAAAGAGATTCCACGAACTCTACAGGGCTCTAATGTTATATAGGACTAAGTACATAAATAGAGTCCTTACTATTTCAGTGATATCAGGATTATTTTACTTTACATACATAATATGTACAAAGAACATAAGACAGTTTTATGCTTAATACTCGTATATCATTTGAGGTAAATTGAATTTTAGTCAACTCTAGTTACGTATTTTGGAGTTAAAATTTATCTCAGTAATGTTCCAAGCTTCAGGTAGGTACATTTCAGTTATTGAGGATTTTATGATATTTTTTAAAGATTTAGATATCATATTAAACATATTGAATATTTTTTAAATTATCCTGCTTTCGCCTCCGAGATTTAATTTACCATGTAGTACCCCTGTACGACAACCCAATCCGCACACAATATTCAGCGCAGTAGTAGTAAAAAACAAAAGAGCGGGCAACCCCACCCCTACCACGCTGTGGGCTCGGTGTCCGAGCGGTCTCATTTCCTTTGTGCGCACGCGCAACGACCGCACGCAGTATAAGAAAAATGCTTAAGTGACGTCACCAGGACGTTTTTACCGACAAAAAACGTAATTATTTTAAGTTGTGCAGTGTAGTGACGAGAATTAGACCCAACACAAGGTTGGTTGTAACAACTATTTTGTGCAAGTGCTCGTACATTTTTATTATAAGCGTTGTGACACGACGCGTAACTTTGACCCATTTTTAGCTCCAAGTTAACGCGCGATGTTAACCAGTAGCCATTTTTTGCTCCGAGGTAATGCGAGATGTTACCCAGTAGCCATTCTTTTGCTCCGAGGTAATGCGAGATGTTACCCAGTAGCCATTTTTTAATGATCAAACGAACTTACCAAGTGAAGTTCGATCTAAATTATCCTGTTTTCGCCGAAGAGATTTAAGGTCCCTCCCAACCCGAAGATTTCTATATCTTCTTCCCTGGAGGTAAACGTCAATGTCATCTCTTCTCTAAATATAATGAGACCGCTCGGACACCGAGCCCACAGCGTGGTAGGGGTGGGGTTGCCCGCTCTTTTGTTTTTTACTACTACTGCGCTGAATATTGTGTGCGGATTGGGTTGTCGTACAGGGGTACTACATGGTACCTTAAATCTCTTCGGCGAAAACAGGATAATTTAGATCGAACTTCACTTGGTAAGTTCGTTTGATCATTTAATTATTTTGTGAAACTCTAAGGAAAGTGTCTAGCATATTTCGTACGCGGAGGCGAATGGTTACCCTGTCAAATTAGATGGTTAAATATTCAGGTCAATCGGCCTCTAGACGTGGTCGGGTAGTCACAGCACACATTTCTACTAATTAGTTTTGCTGTTTAATATTTCATAATGATAAATATTTGCTAGCAAGTCGTGGGAATTCACTTGCTTGAATCTATGAAGCGAGAATGTTCACTGACTGACTCACTCACTTATCACGAAATCTCAGAAAGTATAAGTGCTCAGAGCAGTGAGGAGTCTCAAATTTTGCCTTTTAGAACGCAGGTGCTCACTAAGACCACAGAATAATAATATGTACTACGTACAGAAGTTTTACTTCGCGAAAGTATTTAAAAAAATGTATGCTCAATGTCATTAGCAATATGGTGTAATTTAGCCTGTCTCAAGAGTCAAGCACCATTTTGTTGACAAACGTCAGTGATCGGCACTGCGCCGAAGCTATAGGGTAATTCCAGGATACATGCCCCAGTGGGATAGGTGCCGCGATTTTAAGTACACTATGTTACAAGCAACTTAGCCTAAAGTTATAGTACGTATAATAGAAAGGGACCTCCCCGTACCACTTTTCGCCTCGCAAACCATCAAAGAGTGCGTTCGTTTAGACAGTGAGAGCAAAAATCTTCCGCGGCCAGACCTTAGCGAGCGTCGAAATAATATTGGTAAGTATTTTTTAAGGGATAATTTTTTTGTCAGCTGTAAAATGAAGCAGATTTTTATATGATTTGATAGACTATCTTATAAATTATACGGGATAGATATGTTTAATTCGATTTTAATTGTTATTATATTTTTAATTAAAAACGGCACCTATCCTATGCTAAAAGGTTAGTTGCCTAATTTTTTTTGGGTATAGATGCCCTTAGGGCCATGTCCCATGCACCTAGGGGCATCTATCCTAACCTGCTCTTTTTGTCACAGGTAGCAAGTAAGAAGAAAAAAAGAATGTAGTACGGCTAACCTTAGGAAAGTAATAAATAGGGTGCCCTTCTGATCGAATTACCTTTTTACCCGACTGCGCTAGAAGGAGTAGTATTATTTTTAATAAAAAATATTAAATTTCATTTTTAATTCATTTAATAACAAATAATCTTAAATAATAATACTTGGCTTATTTGATTTCAAAATGAATTTGATCCTTAGAATTAAAAAACTGTATTAACGAGTCATCTATCCCTGCATCAGGCATCTATCCTTTGAAGCAATCATACAGTGAGTCTTCTATCCCCCACATTAGGCGTCTATCCCACTTTTTAGAGGTCAATTAAAATGGTATGATGTGACGTGAGGTGCCAAACTGCGGAAAATGGCGGAGGAAATACATGATTTAGCATGAATTATCATGAATAATATTAACTACTTATTTACCTCTCAGTGTCTTGAGGCAACTTAAAAAAGTACATTCTGTGTTTTTATTATTATTTAGGCAGTTAAATACTGCACAGTATTTAGTACACCATTTTCTTTATTTTCTTCCATCATACACAAGAATACGCGTGCGTGAGTCAATGTTCGCTCGTATGTGAGGCCTTGTCGAATAGTATCCTGTAGGTGGGCCATCGTGCGTGTTTTGTTTTCGATGTAAACTCTCGGAGATGAACAGGCCTGCTAAGACGGGGTTTTGTAAAATTCAACCCCCAAGGGGGTATAACGGGATCCATGCGTAGAAGTTGCCAATATGATATAGATTGAGGAAAGCTGATTATACCGATCAGTTTGGTGTTTTAAGAGATTAATGACACAATATCTAAAGGAGAAACTGACTGACTGACATATCAACGCACAGCCTAAACGGCTAAACGTAGGCACTTGAAATTTGGAAGGGACGTAGCTTAGGTACCGTAGAGGTAGCAATTCCCGAAATTCCCACGGGATCGGGAATTAGCGGGAAAATCCTTTTGTATGAAAAATCTAAACCGCTTAAGTTAGACGCTTGAAGTTTGGCATGCAGGTACCTTAGTAAACTTAAAGCTTAGTTACAACAGGATATTGCATTTCCACGTGAACGGGAGTTAGCGGGAAAAAACCTTTGTATGAAAAAATCTAAACCGCGTAAGATAGATGAAGGGGGTAAAACGGGATCCACTCGTACGAAGTCGTGGGCGGCCGCTAGTTCAGTAGTATTGTTGAATTAGAAAACTAGCATAATACTGCATTTTCTTAGTAAATAGAGACACACATACCGCACCTCTAGATTATGAGTAGTAAGTACTACTCTACAACTCAAATTACTTCTTTTTACATTAACAGCAAATCGTTAAATGCAGTATTTGACACAGATTCCAATGCTCGCAATTACTCGATTTTTTATTATTTTGTATTGTCCTCGTACTTTGTCTACGTAAGCGATATTATTTTAATGTGGACTACTCGGTAAAATCATCCGACCCACTGTTATACTATAAACAGAGCCATGTGAAATAAGCGTAACAAATGGACTTGATAAAATCGGACAATGCAATTTCAAAATTGATATATCTATCCAATTAAAAAATAAAATGGTTCAACAATGACTCCAATTGCCTACAATAAATAGCTAAAGAGGTTAGATAACTAATAAACGTCCTTAAATTAATGTAATGCGCCCATCTAATTTGTTTGAACTCCGATTATAATAGATCAATGTGATTCAAACCCATAATCACAACTTGCATTGTACTTACACGCGAAATATGACACCAAACAGCCGATTTTTATAATTAACTAGCTTTTGTCCGCGGTTCCACCCGCGTTAAAATACAATTCTCACAAAAACATCGACATACTTGATAAGTCTTATCGGTGTAATATAATATAATAATATAATATAATAATTTTAAATTACAAACAATAATGTTGCGAAGTTTTACCAAAATTCGCACTGTAATTTTTGTGTGAAGAGTGACAACTACGATGTCAATAAAAAAATATATATACCCCAAAAATTTCGCAAGCTCACAAAAACAGAAAAACTCCGGGAAAATGTGTTACCTCTTATAAGTGCTGACTGAAGACGTCCATGATTAAAATTTCATTATCCAAAATGCACGGGAAGATCCCCTGAATAATTGAGGGCTGCTCAGTCCCGGTTTTGGCGCTCTGTCACTTAGGGAGCGATGACGTCACGGGAATGAGAGCACTAGCGATCCGTGATTAATCGGGGATTAAATAAAAGGGCTTTGGGTATTTTGTTCTTTATTGTATGCATCGATTGCTGCTTAAAATCTGAGACACGAAGTTAATTCTAATTAAAAAAAAGCCTATCCTTTTTGACTAATTATTAGAAAATCAAGCTAAAGCTAAATTGTTTTAAACCTTCATTTTGAGTTTAACAAAAACGTATTTTTCTTATACACCACTAAATTTTTATCACCGAAAAAATTTTAACAGGTTATGTAGAAACGTGTGGAATATTGAAAGCAAAAGAAAAAGAAATGGTTTTCATGAAGTTTATTTTTTTATTAAATTTTCGTTAGTCCGTATTTTACGCGTCACAGCTGGGTCACTCCGCTGCTCGCTAGAGTAGTAGTACACGCTCGCACGTTGCATCGATCTGTCTGTCTCGCTCACGCCTCGACCACGCTTTCAGTGTTATTATTACATACTTAGCTAACTTAGACCATTTTTAGTTTTTATAAGTGTTACATTATCGTACTTAAATAGTGCTAGCGACGCGTATGTCAATAAATTACCAATTTTAGGAGGATATTTTAAGTCACTTTATTTTACTCTTTTTTTGCACAAATGGAATCAGTATCAATAACTCATTACCCAGAATTTTTTTTTTTTCGGTGATTAAAATTTAGTGGTGTATAAGGTGTTATTTTTAGAGGTATACAACTTTGAATTGAATTTGAAAATATGTTTGATTCACATGGTATTGGTTTTGTTTAAAAGATGTTCTTATGCCATTTATGCTTCAAAATGATTTCGGGCCTAAGGGCGCCACGGTTGGCTCAAATGTAGCGTAATCGAGATGTCCAATTTTCAATTTCTTTTTCGAGCAACTGGGGCCATACATCGGCAATAATGCGACGAATGTTGGCATTGAATTTCGTAGTTTATCTGCGCAGTAGTGGACTTTACATAATATGTTTTTATTATCCCCAGAGAAAATAATCCATAGGTGTGAGATCACCCGATTGTGGAGGCAAATTCAAAGATCCATCACGTGAAATTATGCGCTCATCGAATGTTTCCCACAATAAATTGAATGTGTCGCGTGCTGGTTGCATGGTAACACCATCTTGTTGAAACCATAGCTCTGCCACATTAATATCATTCATCTGAAGAATGAAAAGTTACGAAAATTACGTCGACCGTATTATGGACGTTTGTATGGAAAACTGAACCATGATTTTTAAAATACATTTTTGCACAATTTGCAAACGTTGTTCTGAAGTAATTCTATTTAATTATAAAATGGTAAAACCTACTGTCCACAAATGTACCACCAACTATCAAATTAACTATCACTAGAAACAGTGTAACCAATTTAAAGTTGTATACCTCTAAAAAAACCACTCGTTACTATGTAACTAGTACAGTACCTCTAGTAGGAAAAACTTTCGAGTTCGTTTCGTTGCGTATTCAAAGCCTATATTATAGCCGCCCTAGGGGGCGCTGTTTAATTTTTCATACAAAATTTTTCGATGACACTTTGAATACGCAACGAAACGAACTCGAAAGTTTTTCCTACTAGAGGTACAGTTCTCTAACAAGTCTTAGATAAAGCTATATTATAGTTAAAGCAGATGGAATTACTCTTGTAAAATAAGTTATTTCCGTCGAAAGTATAGAGACTAACTTGAATCTTTCAAACATCGCTGTTTTATTTAATACAATCATATTGTTAGACATTATATCCAAATTAATCGTTTGGTCGACTTCGTGTATTCAAACTAGGGCTTATGCCCGCATGCACTTCCTTTTGTACCCCTCACCTAACGAGCTACATTGGAGTGATTACAACTGTACCAAATCTCTTCTATACCCAAAATCCAGTGAGATTCTAGCGAATCTTTTAATTAACATTTCAAAACTAATCTCGACGGGCGTTGGTTATCCTTTGTTCGTTCCGTGTTATCTAAATTTTCAGCCGGTTAATTAACTGGACATTTATTATCATAATTAAACACCGTAATTAGATATAAACTCATTCAGAGATTGACAACATTATGTGTTGAAACACTAACGTTGCATGTAAATATTTTGTGTCAGTAATTAAAATCGTAAGTAGTAATAATACAATTAGAAAGATAAATGAAATTATTTTACTGAACATTTAATTATTACTTATGACGATAAATTTTTTGCTCACAATTTTGTAAACATAATACCTAACTATTGTTATAATTTGAAATTTAATTTATATTATTTAATCTTAATATTTTTTTCATAGATGTAACTTATGGTATTTTATATTTGGTAAACTAAAATATGTTTAAAACGGGACTATTCCCAACTCTCTTTCCCACCGCTGCAACTCCTGTGTAGCCAGGATCTACAGCTTGAACGCCAATAAACACCCAACCAGTGAAGGGCAAGTTTGTCCCGGGGGAAAATTACACTGTCATTGGACCCGAAACGATATTAATCAGAAGAACATACTCGTAGAAGGAGTTCGAAGTAAAATAATAATATGATTAGAATAATCACAACTAGTAATAGGTACCTAGTTGTTTACCTGGGAGTGTAATTTAATTTACAATATAGGTATTGGCCTCTGTGAAATGAACCGAACATAATAATAATGGTATTTCAATACTCAGCAAATGAATTTGATTATGGTGATGAAATTGGCTTTACAATGTTTTGGACTAAAATCAAACGGGCTAGTCTGATTCATGTAATAATATTATATTAAATATTGATTTGGCAAATACATTATTGTTGTAAATACTAAAACCTATACTAAAAACACTCAAAGCCTTTGAAGTGTTAAAAGAATCTTTAAAGAATTTGAAAAAAAAATTGGCAAAAGGTGTTTAACTAATATCGTTTATCTGCACATGTTGATCGCATAGTACGTAGGATTGACGGCCGATGGGGCAGCAAGGTTCTGGAGTGGAGGCCACGTATCGGAAAGCGCTGCGTTGGACGTCCACCCACAAGGTGGACCGACGACCTCATAAAGGTAGCAGGAAGGCGTTGGAAGTAGGCCGCCATCAACCGGCCATTGTGGAAATCATTGGGGGAAGCCTATGTTCAGCAGTGGACGTCCTGTGGCTGAAATGATGATGATAATGATGGGGTATGATGATGATATTTTATGTCGATCGTTTGATTTCAAACCACATACCGATATGTATGTGTAAATAAGACCATTGGGCGTCTCAGGTAAATGACTCACTCCGCTTCCTTATAGATGCTAATTTATGTCAATTTTACGTCCAATTCAGAATTCCAGAGAATTTCTAACAGGCATCCAACTTATTTCATTAAGCTGTTTTTTCTTTTTCCTAGGATGTACTATTATAACTGACACTTAAAAGTTAGTTTCAAACAACTTTGCAGACAGGTCTTTATCTTTTCAAAACGAATTCGCTAATTCCTAGGATTTTTCTTATACCTACCATAAAGTTCGAAAACTCAAAATCTTAATGGCGACCAACTTCAACCTGTAAAAAGTTGCTATTATTACTTTCAGAACTATAAGTTTTAATATTGAAATTACAATATTTATTTAATTAAAATGCAAGTGAACTTACAAATACATCCAAGGTGCTAACATTGCCAATTTGAATTTACATATAATGTTAGCTAAGGATTAATAACTTATATCAATCTTGTACTAGATAAAAAATCATCATCATCATCATTTCAACCACAGGACGTCCACTGCTGAACATAGGCCTCCCCCAATGACTTCCACATCGCACGGTTGGTAGTGGCCTGCATCCAGCGCCTTCCTGTTGCCTTTATCAGGTCGTCGGTCCACCTTGTGGGTGGACGTCCCACGCTGCATTTTCCGGTACGCGGCCTCCATTCCAGAACCTTGCTGTCCCATCGGCCGTCAGTTCTGCGTACTATGTGCCCTGCCCACTGCCACTTCAGCTTGCTAATCCGTCGGGCTATGTCAGGAAACTTACCTTATTGGTATGACAGAATTAAGTAAAAGGAAAGAGAAGATTGATAATTTACGAGTATTACGTAGTCTCACTATATTACAAATTGCAAGAACGTATCTTAGAAGTGGTACAATATCAGATTTATTACATAAAAATAAGAATAAAAATTATATCCTAGTGTCCATAATTTCTTGCATAGCAATATTTCTCTCTCTTTTCCTCCTGAGAAACGTCAGTTGGAAACACAGATATTTTGAACTTGATGTGACTCTACGCTTCAGTAAGCTTGTTGCGTTTGACAGAAAATATTATGTTTTATGATTTTCGTCTTTTTTTTGTCCTGCTAATTTTATCTGCTTATGGCTTCTTGTAATATCTTAGTGTCGTCTTATTTTTTTTTATAGTGACTCAAGTGCAAAAATAGTCAAAAACTTATTTACTGGGCGATGTGTTAAGCGCGGCATCAAAATCAATAATGTTACTTTAACATTTATAAATCTTTATTAGTAGGTAATGTCTTTTTCAAACATAATTTTTGGTAAAAATTGTTTTAAATGTTGAATTCTTTTCTATTTTATTTTTTGCTATTTTTATGAGTATTAAGCAGTACTAGGAGTTTGTGAATATGTTTTGAACCATAATATGTTTTTACATGGAAAGTAATTACTTATAATAATTTTAATATCAGCTTTCTTACTTTAAAATCATAAACTGGTTTGGTTAGCAATTTTTTTCAGTTTTTTTTAAATCCTCTTGAGGTTTGTCCAGACTATTGTTCTCTATACAAAATGTTTTAGTATACGCATTGAATTGAATTGAATTGGCCACATCTAGTTCTCTTAATCCTCGTCAAGTCTCCAGTAATCGACATTCTGTGTTCCTCACGCATAAATATTGTATGAACTTGCATCAGATAAGATGTGGCCGGCTCGAGAATTTCATTTTATTTTAAGACTGGTAACACTGGGATCCAATGGACTACCCGGGCATTATCGGTGAGGATTCTTATAAGGAACTAATGGCCGTTATGTTCCGAAGAACGTAACGTTCCGACCTATAAATGTTTAGAGGTTCCGGGATCCGGGTCAGAAATAATGTCATGTGAATTTGAAGAATCAATGACGTCACAATTTCCTGTGAGTGGGAAGGGAAACGGGAAAATGTTAGTTTTTGACACTGTCAAAATAGCGTGGGTGAATTAGATGAAAGTAAAAATGAAGCTGCGAAAAAGGTACGTTAAATTATTTATCAGACGTTGTATTGTATTTTTACTCAATTAAGTAGGTACTATAAATTTTATGCCTGGCTGAGGTGCCTGGATGCGAGCGGCGCAGGACCGGTCTTTGTGGAAATCCTTGGGGGAGGCCTTTGTCCAGCAGTGGACGTCTTTCGGCTGAAACGAACGAACGAACGATATATTTTATAAGGGTTTTATAAAACGCTTTGTGACCCACATCTCTGAATTAATTTTGTAATACAATTACAAACACTGTCAAGATTTTTTACTTAAAAATCAATTGTCTACCTACACTACAGCTTTGAACCCACGATATAATTAGCATTAAAATCGCAAGTTTCCCAAAAATTTAGCTCATGAAATTTCATAATAATCCGAACTAAAGTCCGAAATTCTATGAAATAAACACAAATTCAGATTTTCAGAAGAAGCTTTTCATGGTGTAATCTAATTTTCTTTAAAATTACACAAAAAACCGGCCGTGCGAGTCGGGCTCGCACACCGAGGGTTCCGCCGTACAAACGTAGCGGTTTACAATTTATGACGTATTAAATCAAATTACTTACTTGATTCCGTTGCGAGTAGTGGCGAATTTCAAAATATGCGGTATGATTATTTTTTATTTATTTATTTTTCCTATATTTGCATTATAGGTAGGTACCTACCTCAGCGTTTTGAATTTTTGCGTTGATTTAGAATTTCTCACAGTTTAGAGGCAATTAGATTTAAGAAGTGTTTGATATGAATTTCAACTTTAATATCTCTACGCGTTCATGTGAAAAAGGGTAGGTAGTAAGTTTATAATTATTAAAAAAATATTTTATGTCATGTAAGCAAAAATAATATTTTAAATTTTATATAACTTCAAATTTATCATTTTCGCAATTTTTCCTTTATCTGTACTATATAACGTTGCTTCGTGCCGAATTTCAAGATTCTGAGTTCACAGGAAGTACCTTGTAGGTTTTGATTCCCTAGCGTGTGACGGAAATTCGTCTAAGGTGTCGGTATAAACTGCTGTATCTTTTGATCGCGTTAACTTAGAAGTTTGATTTTTTTACTTCTTAAAGGGACAATAGATCTAGGTATTTGGTATAAATTTCAATTTGATACCTTTATTCGTTCGTGAGAAATAAGGTAGTAAGTTTCATTTTATTAAAATATTTTTATTATATTATATAACTAAAAAAATGAAATTTTCGCAATTTTTCCTATATTTGCATTATATGACAATGCTTTATGCCAAATTTCAAGATTCTGAGTTTACGGGAAGTATCCTGTAGGTTTTGATTCCTTTGCGAGTGTCGAAAATTTGTTGAAAATATCGACATAATCGGCTGTATCTTTTGATTGGCTTGGCTTAGAAGTTTGATATTTTCACAGCTTAAAGGGACAATAGACCTGAGTATTTCATGTGAATTTCAGCTTGATACGTTCACGCGTTCTTGAGATAAAGGGTCTTGACAGACGGACGGACGGACAACAAAGTGATCCTATAAGGGTTCCGTTTTTTCCTTATGAGGTACGGAACCCTAAAAACGAATGAGGCTTAACGTAAGTCTAAAACAAAGCCTTTTAACCTATTCCCAGGAATAACTATTTTAGGTACATCAGAATCACAATGAGAGGGATGCAGTAAGGTCACTTCAATGCGCTGGGCTCACTAGACTTACAGATAGATTTACAAGAGTTTAATAATAACCCGTAAGCCTATGCGCAGACCAACTTTTAGTTGGCCGATAGTTGGGCCCGATTCTAATTTACGGGACTATTCCCACCTCTCGTTCCCACCACTGCAACTCCTGTGTAGCCAGGATCTACAGCTTGACCGCCATAAAAACCCAACCAGTGAAGGTCATGTTTGTCCGGGGGGAAAGTTAAACTGTCATTGGACCCGCAACGAAATTAATCAGAAGAACATAGGAAGAGTTCGAAGTTGAGGTTCGACTTCCCGCAACTGGATCAAATGCTTACCATGAGTTTACGTTAGGCGTGATCGCTAGCGAGTGCGTCAAAAAATCTATGAAGATTTTATTTCTTAAAAGTAGCCGCTAGGGGCGCTTTACGATCTGACATACATTTTAATGACATTTTTTTACGCAGCCGCCGAAGAGCACACGTAACGTAAATTCATGGTAAGCACATTGATGAAACGCTGGACGCAGGCCGCATGGAAAGCATTGGGGGAGGCCTATGTTCAGCAGTGGACGTCCTATGGCTGAGATGATGATGATGACATTGATGAAACATTTAATATTTTAATAAACTTACTGAATCCATATTTATTATGGCACAATCGTGCGGTAATCTCCTGCAAACAAACAATTACAATCAAAGAGATTAGCACTAATGGAAAATGTAGTTGGCTAGCTTTCCGCTGAATACCTTCTAATCAGAAAACAATAGAAATTAAGTTTGAATGTGGAGCAGTTTATGCAAACTTAATTATAAAATAACTTTTTTTTAAGTCATTTAGCGGATGCCGGAGTCTGTACCTTAGCGGGATGTAATAAGTGCTATTTTGATTTGAATATATCAAAGACAGGTGTAGTTATAAACTGGCGATTTTCTATTATCATTAATTAAATAACATTGACACCGAACCGTCAATGAATCTTGTGATTTAAGTCCAAACCTTTATCTGAATATTATAAAGTAACAATGAAATTTTCCGGCCTTTCACTTCTAATATGCATGTTTTTAGGGTTCCGTACCTCAAAAGGAAAAAACGGAACCCTTATAGGATCACTTTGTTGTCCGTCCGTCCGTCTGTCAAGACCCTTTATCTCAAGAACGCGTGAACGTATCAAGCTGAAATTCACATGAAATACTCAGGTCTATTGTCCCTTTAAGCTGTGAAAATATCAAACTTCTAAGCCAAGCCAATCAAAAGATACAGCCGATTATGTCGATATTTTCAACAAATTTTCGACACTCGCAAAGGAATCAAAACCTACAGGATACTTCCCGTAAACTCAGAATCTTGAAATTTGGCATAAAGCATTGTCATATAATGCAAATATAGGAAAAATTGCGAAAATTACATTTTTTTAGTTATATAATATAATAAAAATATTTTAATAAAATGAAACTTACTACCTTATTTCTCACGAACGAATAAAGGTATCAAATTGAAATTTATACCAAATACCTAGATCTATTGTCCCTTTAAGAAGTAAAAAAATCAAACTTCTAAGTTAACGCGATCAAAAGATACAGCAGTTTATACCGACACCTTAGACGAATTTCCGTCACACGCTAGGGAATCAAAACCTACAAGGTACTTCCTGTGAACTCAGAATCTTGAAATTCGGCACGAAGCAACGTTATATAGTACAGATAAAGGAAAAATTGCGAAAATGATAAATTTGAAGTTATGTAAAATTTAAAATATTATTTTTGCTTATATGACATAAAATATTTTTTTAATAATTATAAACTTACTACCTACCCTTTTTCACATGAACGCGTAGAGATATTAAAGTTGAAATTCATATCAAACACTTCTTAAATCTAATTGCCTCTAAACTGTGAGAAATTCTAAATCAACGCAAAAATTCAAAACGCTGAGGTAGGTACCTACCTATAATGCAAATATAGGAAAAATAAATAAATAAAAAATAATCATACCGCATATTTTGAAATTCGCCACTACTCGCAACGGAATCAAGTAAGTAATTTGATTTAATACGTCATCAATTGTAAACCGCTACGTTTGTACGGCGGAACCCTCGGTGTGCGAGCCCGACTCGCACTTGGCCGGTTTTTTACCTATAATCACTCTATCTATTAAAAACCGCATCTAAATCCGTTGCGTAGTTCTAAAGATCTAAGCATACATAGGGACAGACAGCGGAAAGCGACTTTGTTTTATACTACTTATGTAATGAAGTAACGTTAACTATACTGAGCCAGTTGACTCTATATTGATCATGCTATCTCTACAAAATTACTAATTGCCATTGGCGTAGATTCTATGCTTTGAAACGAAAATTCTTTATACAAAAAAAAAATCAACTAATCCTGTCAGTTGCACTGATGATCTTTTACAAAAACATATTAAGCTTGCTCTTGCAATATCTCAAAGACACGCCGCTCAAGTTGCCGCCTAAAACGGCAATATGCAAACTACAAAAATGTACTTGCATTATATCAAAGAAATTTCCCTATTCCCGTATGAGATAATAACGCCCAGCCAGGGTATGAACACAAGAGACGTATAGATCAGTAAGATCACTTTGAAATTCTGTAATTTCTGTCACATTTCGTAATAACACACTGGAGCCTGTTAAGAGTTCAAATTCCCACAAAAAACATTTTCAAGTTACAGAAACTTGGCTTTTTTGCGTTACATCGAAAATTGTGTTGATCTCTCACAGATAATAAAAGATTAATTCAAATATGTACGAAAACTAGTGAACTTAGAACATATGCAATGAAAATTAAAATTGATGTTGTAACAAAAATCATCAAAAATAATCAATAAATCATAATGGTCATCATTATGATTCCGGTCCGGTCCGTCCGGTAAATGTCAAGTACAGTGCAAATTACAGAAATATTTTTATGGATACGATTTCCTTCCATTCCTTCGTTTAGCTACCTTTCATCATTATGTTATTTGGTCTGAACTACATGAGCACGGCTCTCTATAATTATGGAGGATTTTGCCTGCACTTGTTCACGTTATTTAGCCAGAAGGGCTGGCGAGCTACCTCTCCCCTATAAGTACATAATTTTTACCTGTCATGGTGAGTCTACTTCATATACCTGTACTACGTCATAAATGTAACGGTGGATAATACTCGTATAAAATATGTACGCAGGTGTCATAAGGGAGTTATGTTCAAGTGCAATTTTGTAGGAAACTTCTTAAAGAAAGTTAGCGCCGACACAATGGCCGAGTATACGGATCGGGTTCAACGGAATGGCATAAGGAAATTCATGTGGGTAATCCAATTTGCGGTGTTTCAGGGTTCCGTACAAGCTCTTGATGGTTTGTATATGTGTCCACTTGAACATAATTTTTTTTACTACTAACCCTTCGTGGTAAGCTACACGAGTATACTATTTTGTTACGAGTGAATACACCACTGCGTTTTCCGGTACGCGGCCTCCACTCCAGAACCTTGCTGCCCCATCGGCCGTTAGTTCTGCGTACTGTATTGTGCCCTGCCTATTGTCACTTCAGTTTGCTAATCCGTCAGGCTATGTCAGCGACCACCCACAAAGTGGACCAACGACATCATAAAGGTAGCCGGAGAGCGCTGGCCGCAGGCCGCTACCAACCGGGTAACATGGACAGCATTGGGGGAGGCCTATGTTCAGCAGTGGACATCCTGTGGCTGAGATGATGTTAATGATGATGAATACACCACAATAGACCAGTGCCAGAGGCGCGTTCCTCGGATCTGACGCAGCACCATTGGGCTATTGCCACTATAAAGTTAAATTTAATTATAATTATTAGTAGCATAGCATTTAGAATAAAATACATAATTATACAGGTGAAGGTCGCGGGAGGTGCCTGGATGCGGGCGGCGCAGGACCGGTCGTTTTGGAAATCCTTGAGGGATGCCTTTGTCCAGCAGTGGAAGTCATTTGACTGAAACAAACGAACGAAAAATTATACGTAGTTTCTAAAATTAACTGTTGTAACTACGTAATGGACAGATTTTTATCTTTTCTATTTTCAGTTGGGTAGTTGGCAACAATTAGAAACAATTCCTAGAACCAAATAATGTCAAAAACATCCCAACCCAATTGGCTATCAATTTACTGGAATATCAAACTGTTAGTTGTTTCGAAATCAATATCAATAGTTAGGTACTCTAATAAAGTTCTAACAAATTAATTTTAACAAACTCTACAGAGAGTCTTACCTGGAATCTGATGTTCGTTGCTACCATAAAGGTGATTTATCTGAGCGCTACTAATTTAGTTTTGAATTAAACTTATTCTTTGATTAATTTATTTAGGTATATCTTCAACATAGAGCATGTTCAGCGTCGATTGCAAGAACACTTATACTGCCCGTTTTCACTATCAATCCCTTAGTGACCCCTTTTTTCGTCAGGAAATGCATATGTCAAAGTCAAAGTCAAAATTTCTTTATTTGTTTAGACTAAGACGAATAGTTCTTACAAATCGTCATATGCTCTTAAGGAGCCTCTACATGTCTCATAATCTTTTTACCCTACCAGCGCTTCGAGACCAACATTTGGCAAGTGCTGAGAAGAAGCGCCGCAACAAACTCAGTCACCACTGTCTGCCGGTTAATATAAATAAATAGAAATAGTAGTAGTAGGTACATTCGATTCAGGAGCAGTTCACTGAATTTACCATGCATTCTTGTATGGTGTATCATAAGAATGGGTATACAAGATTGCGTGGTATATTAAACAAGGTAGTGACGTGCTAATATCTAGACTTACATATTAAGGTACTAGTAGAAATGACTCGCATACATAAATTTGAATAACTTGGATTGACCAGTCCCCGAAAGCAGCGCCTGTTCACAGACATGACGAGTGAACCAGCCATCGCTTCACTCGACCATATTAGAGGGAATGTAACGACCCGCCTCACCGCCGCCGCCGCCCCGCTGCCCGCTAAGTTCGAGGCTGAGGCCTAAAAAAAAACTAATAATAAAGCTAAGTAACAGTCCAGATTGAGAAGCATGACACTATAACATTTGAGAAATTTATTATTAGTTTATACAATATTACTTTTCATTTTAATTCTTTTTAGTGCGAGCATGAGAGGACCATAATCCTACTCCCAGGATGACTTATCATTAAGAAAATCTCGAGTTGTATAATAGGCTTTTTTAAGCATGTGATCTTTAACTATACCTTTAAATTTATTATACGGTAGATCTTTATATTTATCAGGGACTTTGTTATAAAAATGGATACCTTGTCCCATAAAAGTGGCAAACACTTGGAACTATGGTAACACTATGGTAACACTTAAGGGGTTGATGGTGAAAACGGGCATTATTGAAATATTATACAGTAGTCAAAACCCAAGTATACCTTTCGTTGCAAATTTGTGTTTTTTACAACTACACAAGATGTCAAACGTTTAGCTTTACATGCTGCCTTCCATACAATAATGCTAAAAATTAAATAAAACCGTTTTTATGCGCACGAGTTGCCGTAATTGGAATCGTTTTATTGCCGACTTCCCGTTTATATAATTTGAAACCAATTAAATCATAGGGCTTTCCGAATATTATCTAGTTTTGAAACCTTTGTCAAACGATACAACAATGTAGAATAAATTGTTTGTAGACATTTATTTACGCATCGTTGTAATATTTCAAAGTTTAAATTGAATTTTAAACGATTCAAATTGGTTTTCAGTTAGTCCAGTTTGATCCAACAGTAATGTCTACAACTAAGGATATAATATTAATGTTCATTGTGTTTTCTATTACTAATTCGTGTATTCATTGTGGTATTTTTGTAAGTAAATTTCGCTTTTTTTATAAATGTTGAGTTACATTATTTGGATTGGAAATGTAGTTATCATAGTTAGTGCATTTGAAGAAATAAATTTTTGACTTCGACACTTTCAGAGCATAAAATAATTGTTTTGAGTTGCTTTTAGCAGTAACAAAGATTTTATTTTTATTGGTACTCATTAATACGTCTGATGTAAAAAAAGTTAGTTTGGGACTAGTTGTGACAGTGTTAATATTCAAAGAAAAACCTATCGTAGGTAATAAATATGGCAGTCAAATAGCCAACACTCACATTTTTCATCCAGCTACTGCTAGATTTTTGAAGTCATCGGTCCATCGAAAAAAGTGCCTTGTACAACGTTTTCCGGCCGCTGTCTGTAGCAGTCCGATTCGGAATAGGTTCTGCGATTATATGCTACGCCTAATATATAATTATTATTATTTATTTCCTTCCTCAGAGCATGAAAATGATTCCCGAACGAGCTACAATAGATTACACCAACGATAAGTACATGTCACGGGTGAAGGTAAATGTCAGGCGTTATGGCAGAAGGGGCGACTACTTCGTCAACTTAGAAGGAAACATCTACCACACTTGGGGAAACAATATCTCGGTATTATGTTTTTCATGTCGGCAGGACAGGAAAATGTCCAACTAAGTGGACCGACGATCTAGTAAAGGTTGCGGGTAGCACCTGGATGCAAGCACCGCAAGCCCAATCGTTGTGGAAATCCTTGGAAGTTGCCTTAAGGTAGCCTTTCGAACTAATCGTCACAGACGCAGCGTCTTTAGCTTTGGTCTTAAAGGTAGCCTTTGGAAACGAGTTAGTGACGCGGCGTTGGTGGCTCTTGAGCCACTTGACCAAAGCTAAAGATGCTGCGTCTGTGACGCTTAGTTCGAAAGGCTACCTTTAGTCGGCATTGGAAGTGATTTGGCTGAAACAAATGAACGAACAAAAGTCATCATAATCAGTCTAATGCTGAGCATGAGCCCAAGGAGTGCCATGCTTCATCATAATTATTTCAGACACAGGACCTCCCTGAACATAAAGTATCTCCCAATGATTTCCAAATTGGCCGTTTGGTAGCGGCCTGCATCCAGCGCCTTCCTGCGACATTTTATAAGGTCATCTGTCCTATTTCTTACCTTGTGCATTGCCAGTACAGATCAGTACTGGCAATGCACAAGTTAAATGGCAATGAGAAATCGAAATTAAGGCTTAAGGTTTTTTTTTTTATGTTTTCAATTTTTCGTGTGGTTCCGCCAGAGTATAGATCGTTTCATCCACGAAGACGCGCCCCATCAATTTTTAGTCGAGGGAAGCGTGGGATGCGGGGAGTTTGATCCGATCAGTCCGAGCGTCATTATTGTAGTGTGTGTGTGTGCTCATAGATAATTTAGCGTGTACCGATAGATAACACACAAACATTAGTGGAAGAATGGTGGGGTGCGTCTTCGTGGATGAAACGATCTGTAGAATAGGAACGCTTTCACTTGTTTCTAAATAGTGCTTTAAGACTTTTTGTTTATTTCATGTATTTTCAGTTTCACGTCCATCTATACGAGTTGCTCCATAATGAATATAAGCGGACTTTTGTCGAGTTCCACTTCAAGCATATCTGTGACATGATCAAATCTGATCCGTATCTTGGGAAGGCCGTAGCTAATACTGGAATTGAATGCCCTGTACCACCAGTAAGTTATTGTGTTTCTCGTTCGATTGGTAGTTTCAGGCAAATGTCGTGCACTGCTGGACAAAGATTTCGATAACGACAGGTCCTGCACTGCCCGAATTCAGATGCTTCTCGTGACGTTCACCAGATTGTCAAATTTTAACTAATCATTTTTAGACAAAGATAACTTTAAGGTCTACATAGTAATGGTTAACGTGCTGTTTTCAAATTAGAGACCAGTCCTCCTTGTATGGTGTTGTTCATGCTAGCCCATCGTGACAATGATGATGTTAGCGACCGAATCTCCTGATTTTCTTTTCCAAAACGAGTTATAAGTAATTTACGTTAATTTTATTGCATTTTAAAGCACCACAAACTACAACTGCTGAGTCCAAAGTTACCTAGAGCATAAAATGCCATATCACGTCATTAAGCTCGGCTGATATACTAGATAGTATGGCATTCCTCATCATCATTATCATCAGTCAGTTCTTAGTCTCCACTGCAGGAGTACGACCCTCTCTAATTTACCAGAGGCATATAGAGGATTTGCCTTACACTCCCCAGGGTGGCCAGACGGGTTGGGGAGGAAATGGGACATTAATGATAAATTCTTTGATATCTTTTTCCAGGGTTTTTACGTCTTAGCAAACATGTCGATACCTTTCGAAGACTTCCCCTATGCATGGCCGTTTGAGAGAGCACGAGGAGTTGGTACCGTCACCTGTGGGGACAAAGCTGACAGACTTGGTGTGGTGCTTGGAAATGGAAGCCTTTATATGAGATTCGTACAGAAAAAGAAGAAACCCTAGGAACACTTCCTTTATTCGCATTAGTTCCATCGTCTAGTTTCACCATGTAACTCTCCTTTTTGTGAAGTCTTCTTAAACTGAATATACATTTTGAGGCGACAAAAGCCTTTAGGTTCTTTATTTCGCTTACACATTTCTCTAGAGAATTTTGTGCAAGTTAAACTAAGACTCTAGTCAGACACTAAACATATCGCTAATAAGTACCATAACAGTATTAACGATTCAGCTAGATAGGTCCAATTTCGGATGGAGGTCAATCGTCAAATCCAACTCGGCTGGGTAGCGTTCGGGAAACTACGCAACATCTTTTCGTCGAAAATACCTCAGTGCCTGAAGACGAAAGTCTACAACCTGTGATGACTTATGGCTCGGAAACGTGGCCTCTCACTATAGGCCTTATACAGAAGCTCAAAGTTGCACAGCGTGCTATGGACAGGGCTATGCTCGGTGTTTCTTTACGAGATCGAATCAGAAATGAGGAGATCCGTAAATGAACTAAAGTCGACGGATTAGCAAGCAGAAGTGGCAGTGGGCAGGGCACATAGTAGGCACGCAGAACTGACGGCCGATGGGGCAGCAAGGTTCTGGAATGGAGGCCGCGTACCGGAAAACGCAGCGTGAGACGTCCACCCACAAGGTGGACCGACGACCTGATAAAGGTAGGTAGCAGGAAGGCGCTGGATGGAGGCCGCTACCAACCGTGCGATGTGGAAATCATTGGGGGAAGCCTATGTTCAGCAGTGGACGTACTGTGGCTGAAATGATGAAGATGATGATGACAGTATTTTGAACATTCAATTACCTAGATACAGATTTAATCTGAAAAATAATGTATCATTATAAAAATCTCAAAATGTATGGCAATTTCACGTACGACTGTTTTATTATACCTTTATTAGTTATATTTTATTCACTATCACAATTGAATCAAGCAAGTTTTGCCATGACTGCTTACACTTTGCAATTTCAACCATAAAGTTAAAACCTTAAAATACGTCATTATAATCCCATGACCTGACGTCCTGAAAATATGCACAGTCCCTTAAGGCTCCTTGCCCACGGCAACATTTATAGTGATGCTGTGAGTGATGCTAACGCGCTATTAACGCGCCACAGCATCGCGACTGTTTCGATTCAACCGTAACGAATGACATCGGGGAGAGAATGGAGGGAGGGCGGTCTAACAACTGTAGGGATCACAGGTAATTTTGTGCCGTTACTAAATCGCGTTTGCATCACGACAGAAGCGCGAGAGCATCACGTTTGCATCACGACTGAATCGTGTTTATGTGTGGGCGAGGGCACACAGCTAGCGATCGCATTGCGACTGTATCGATGCGAACGCGCGACAGAATCGTTACTGCATCGCTGCAAAAAGTCGCCGTGGGCAAGGAGCTTAAAATTGCATAATTGTTACATTAAATACGAACGCTCTTAGAAAAGACTAGAGTCACTATGAGAAAACATAAAAAATCAGTAAAAATATAAATAAAGCAGCTCATAAAAAGTAATTAAACTTTGTGTTTTGTACATTTGTGAATGGTAAGCCTTGACACGTGCGTATCATTGAAAAGACGAGGAAAGTCATTTTACCTTATAAGGAAATTAATGAAATAAACGATGTAACTCAGATCTGTTTGATACGAAAACATGAGAGAAATTACTACATTGAACCCAATTTATGACTATTTAAAATGGAGAATAAATAAAACCAAAATTAGTAGGTTAAACAGTACATATCTATTATTATACTGAGAAATAAAAATATACTTTTTTTTAATTGTAATACGGGTTTCTTCGGAAACCTATCTCAGGCTCCAGTCTCTCACACACAATGTAGCATAATTAAGGATTAATTAATTAATTAAATATAAATATTGTGTAACATCTTAAATGTAAATATCAATGTAATTGATGTATGTGTGTGAGAGATAAATAAAAAAAAATATTTATTTAAAGTAATTTTTAATTTTTCAAAAAACGCATATACAGACTTCCTTTTGCAATAACTGTTTTGTTAAAAATAAATATTCCATCTCCTCTCGCTTTCTCGAATGGCCAGATGTAATGAAAGTTATCAAATGGCATTGACATATTTGACAGGACGTAACGTTTCTGTAACATAATGAAAATGTAAGTATACTAAAGCTTGGTCCGAGAGCACGTAGAATTCTGTCCAATAACCCCTAGCAAACACTCACTGCGGGCGCCCGTCGCACAGTCGCGACAGCAATATAATTACGCGCGAGCGATAAGGATGGGTAGCTTGGGGTCATTGGACAAAATTCTACGTGCTCACGGACCAGGCTTTACTCGTACTTACTAGCAAAAGTATCACCTCTTTGTGTTTTGTTCCAAGCGATCTTTAGAACTGAATGATTATGTATGTATGATATCAATTTAAAATATAATTTGTTATCTTTAAATTGGTACCAGTCATTTATTTTTTACGATTGCTCGAAACAAATAGGATGATTCCATACTTTTGCTCGCAACAAATAGGGTGATTCCATACTTTTGCTCGCGAGTTTATATTTTAGGCACAAAATTTTAAGAGTTTATGACAAACAAAACTAAAACTTCCCGCAGTTGACAATATTATTTATTTTACGGTATTATTTATTTTATTGAATACTTCAGTAACTATTTAACATAATGTTTTTTATATTTTCTGTAAAAAATCTGTTAAGCTCTATCGATTTCATTCGCTCCCTTTGATGTACAGGATTGTTTGTTATGGCGATCAATTTAGTAAGCGGGCAGTACCAGGATGCAAGCAGCTCTGGTCTGGTCGTTGTGGAAATTTTTGGGAGGCCTTGGTCCAGCTGTAGACGTCATTTTTCTGAAATGAACGAACTTCTGCTTACCGGTGTAAGAGGGCACTTGGTAAGTCCAGCATTGTTTAAAGCCTTTCCAATGAGCTTATCTTTTATCAACTGACAGAACTTCTCAAAATGAAGCTCCACGAACGTGGGTCTATATTCATTGTGAAGGAACTCGTATAGATAAATGTGAAACTGTAAGATAAATGTTGATATATTTATTAAAAAACACATTTTATAGAAATTAGATACAACAAAATGGATAAATATTGGAAGAAGCACAAACGTCTCTATCAACATTATTTTATTACTATTTATGACAGGCACCACTCCTAGTATTTTCCAAACTTATATTAAAGAGTATCCATAATTTTGACGCAAAAACAAACAAAAATCAAAAAGTTAGGTGGATGTAAACAGGCGACATGACCCTAAGTGACTTTATAAATATAAATAATTATTTATTTCAATTACATTGGGATCATAGTTTAGGTTAGTTTACATTCAAATTTAAATTAAATAGGTAAACCAGTAAAATATATTATCCAACATTACAATTTAAATATTACAATAATTTAAATAATGTCATGGTTGTTTTAAATGATTCGTGTACTGACAGTCAACGATCAGAGAATAGACTCAGGATATGACGTAACGACTACAATATATTATTACCGAGATATTATCACTCCAAGCATATTTGAGAGTTCCCTCTAAATTGACTAAATAGCCACTTTTCCTGCCGTTACGCCTCACGTTAAATATTACATCCTCGATATACTTCTCATCGTAGAATTCAAGACTTGCTCTTTCTGGAATCATGCGCGTGCACTGAAAAAAATGCTCTATTATAGATCGCTTAAGAGTAGGCGCACACCGTTGATTTTTAGTTGGCCGATAGTTGTGCCCGATTTTAATTTGAATGAAGAATCGGCCAAATCGAATCGGCGTAGTGTGCGCACTCCCATACATGCCCATACTGATCAACTGCCCGACTAAACTATCGGCCAACGAAAAATCAACGGTGTGCGCCTACTCTAACTGGTCATTGCCTGAGGTATGGAAGCGACAGTTTGAGGGGTGACATTGACATATCATGACGTGACAGAGCACACAAATCTGAAAGAAGTCTCGCTGACGTTTGACATCATAAAAACACCCTCCCTTATCGCTCCTATACTGACACAGTTACGCGTTAGACTTAAAATAACCCATCTCCCACTTGGTGAACTGTCAATCTGGTAAAGGCCATCCATAGGAAGCACCTGGATGCTGTCAGCGTATGGGAGGCCGTATACAGGGTGTCCCAAAAAGTAGTGTCAAGCCGAAGCCTAGAAGTAGAGCATCACTAGGGCTACCCGAATCACCGCGACTTTTGATAGTTTTCGAGTTATGATTTTTTTACAACATACAGGATTTTTAACTTTTTAGTTAACATTCGTATTATGGATGTAAATAGTACTTATAAATCAGCTAGAAGGCATAGTATTCATCTAATAATAATAATAAAAACCCAACCCGCCTGCCAAGCGTGGGGATTATGGCAAAACCCTCCACCATAGTGGAGGAGGCTCATAGTCCAGCAGTGGACTGTAAAGGGCTGTTGATGATGATGATGAATAATAAAAAAATCAGGCATTTACCTTATCTATTCGCGCCACAGTGACCAAAAAAGTGCCTAAGCACAGAAATTTAAAACAATAAACTCGAAATCTATCAAAAATCGCGGAACATACATGGGGGTGATTCGGCCAACCCTAGTGATGCTCTACCTCGGGGCTTTAGTTTAACATCACTTTTTAGGACAGCCTGTATATTAAAGTTATTACAAAAAGGAGATTTTTATGATTTCCTTATTATGCATAATAATTACTAGTATTAGTTCTCCGAGTATTCATAATATTTCATTATTTCTATATGAATTTCAAATTTAATTTAGTAGTTTATAAAATCATAATAATAAAATGTGTACTCACATAGCATATTATCATCAAATAAAATACGAAACACACCAGCAACCTCAATGCAGCAGTCATGGTAACATTTGCTTGTTTCGATTGTAATACGAGTAAGTAAATAAAATGTGTAGATAAAATATGTTATAATGATAAACTTGAGTATGATTGCCATCATTTTTGAGATTTTATATGATAAAACATTTTTCAGATTACCCTTTAACTGGTATAGAGAAAAATATTTTTCATTAGTTTTGTAACTTATGTTTTCTCAATAAGGTTCAAAATATAGTGGCAACAATTCTGCCACTACCAGGTAAAGGTTTAAATCGGATGTTCCTAATACTGTAATGGTACCTACTTAATAGCGATTTGTATAGTGATTGACTATCTTCTGCATGCGGTTTTGGTCTTGGCGATTTTATAAAATGGTTAGTTAAAAAAAAACCATGAAAGCAAATAAATAATTAGTTATACTAATATTATAAGTAATATTTATGTAGGTATATATTTTGTATTAATATATATTATAATATTTTATGTATTATATTAGTATAAGTTTTTTTGTATTTGTAGGTACTATTTTGCACCGCCTACTTAAATTCTCTGTTTTGTCTAATTTTCTGGTTAGCTGGAAGAGAATGCCACATGGCATTAAGCTCGCCTGGCTTCAAATTCGTGTTACATTACACTTTACACCCGTCTGGACCCGGCTTTACTGTTTGTGTGTTTGTGCTCTACCTATATTATCTAGGAATCGAATTATGTTGTAGCTATTTGACTACACTTTCTCAATTTTGATTAATAAGCCTCAATAATAATAATTTGTATAACATTTTCTGGATAAATGTGTAAGAGAAACAAACTAGGCTAGTATCGCCTGAAAGTGTATATTCAGTTGAAGGAGATACTAACACTAAAGTGTTCTAGGGTTTTTTCTTTTTCTGGACAAATCTCATATAAAGGCTTCCATTTCCAATCGCCACACCAAGTCTGTCAGCTTTGTCTCCACGTGACGGTGCAAACTCTTCGTGCTCTCTCATACGACCATGCGTAGGGGAAGTCTTCGAGAGGTATCGATATGTTTGCTAAAACATAAAAACCCTGGGATCAGATCTATACTTATAATAAATCTGTAGAGAGGTCAATTCTGTACATGAAATATATTTTCAAAATAACTATTCAGGGGGTGATTAGTGATCGATACTGATGCCAAAAATGCAATCAGTAAATTTTTTGTCTGTCTGTCTGTCTGTCTGTCTGTCTGTCTGTATGTTCCTTATAGAAACAAAAACTACTTGACGGATTTTAACGAAACTTGGTACAATTATTCTTCATACTCCTGGGCAGGTTATAGGATACTTAGGAATTCCCACGGGAACGGGCATTAGCGGGAAAATCCTTTTGTATGAAAAATCTAAACCGCTTAATTTAGACGCTTGAAATTTGGCATGTAGGTACCTTATTAAACTTAGAGCTTAGTTACAACAAGGAATTCCCGAAATTCTCACGGAAACGGGAACAAGAGGGAAAATCCTTTTGTATGAAAAATCTAAGCCACTTAAGATAGACGCTTGAAATTTGGCATGCAGGTACCTTAGTAAACTTAAAGCTTAGTTACAACAGGATATTGCGAAATTCCAACGGGAACGGGAGTTAGCAGGATAAAACATTAGTATGAAAAAATCTAAACCGCGTAAGATAGATGAAGGGGGTAAAACGGGTTCCACGCGTACGAAGTCGCGGGCGGCCGCTAGTAATAAATAATTTATCATTGATGGCACATTAAATACTTCAGACGACGAGCTTAATGAAGTAAATGGCATTCTCAGCCCTAATTCAGCAGAAAATAAATTCGTGTCGCTCAAAATCATCATTGACACGATGGGCTAGCATGAACAACACTTTGCCAGGAGGACTGGTATCAAATGTGCAAACAGCACAATATGTAGACCTCAAAGTTACCTTTCAAAATGATTAGTTAAATACCTCTTACTAGGTGGACTGACAATCTGGTGAAGGCCGCGGGAATTGGTCAAGCACCGACCTGGATGCGGGCAGTCACATGCGCTGTACCGGTCGTTATGGAAATTTTGCCAGAGATATTTAATTGTCATTTAGCTGAAACGACTAAATAAACGACAAATAATACTTACTGGTGGTGAAGGGGCAAGGGCATATGTAAAACAATATTGAGCACTAAAAGTGTCACAGTCGAATAAATAATTATTCAAATCGATCAAACGAACATGACTCCTGTAAGTAACTAAGACATTTATTTTATTTATTTATCTAAAAATTTTCTTACAAAGATACCACAATAAATATATGAGTTTGTAATAGAAAACACGATGAACATTAACATATTTATAGCGGTAGACATTATTGTTGGATCAAACTGGACTGAATAAAATGCAATTTGAATCGTTTAAAATTAATTTAAACGTTGAACTATTACAGCGATGCGTTAAATAAGTATAGCAATTAGTTCTACATTGTTATATCCTTTGACAAAGATCTATAAATAAAATTAGATTTAATTGGTACCAAATTATATCACAACTAGCTTTCCGCCTGCGGCTTCACCCGCGTGGAATTTTATATGTCACAGAAAAACTTTATCGCGCGCGTCCCTGTTTCAAAAACCGGGACAAAAACTATCCTATGTTCTTTCCCGGGATTCAAACTATCTCTATGCCAAATTTCATCAAAATCGGTTCAGTGGTTTAGGCGTGAAAGCTAGACAGACAGAGTTACTTTCGCGTTTATAATATTAGTATAGAAGTAATATGTAGATTCATAAACGGGAAGTCGGCAATAAAACGATTCCAATTACGGCAACTCTTGCGCATTAAAATGGTTTTATTTTATTTTAGTATTGTTGTATGGTAGAAAGCATGTGTACCTAAACGTTGTGTCTTGTGTAGTTGCAATAGGCACTATATTGCAACAGAACTTGCAAAATAGATTTTGATTACTGTATAATCTATCTTCTATATAAATAAAAATGAATTGATGTTCGTTAGTCTGATTAAAACTCGAGAACGGCTGGGCCGATTGAGCTGATTTTGGTTTTAAAATGTTTGTCGTAGTCCAGGGTAGGTCTAAACGGTGAGAAAATACCTACGCGCGATATTGTTTTTCTGAGACAGACAAAATTCCACGCGGGCGAAGCAGCGGGCGGAAAGCTAGTATGGAATAAATGTGCACTATGCAATCGATGCTGAACATGCTCTTTGTTAAAAATATTTGTGAAGATCTTTCCACCCAAGGGAGTACCTAGTGCTCCAGTAAATCGCCTTTATGGTAGCAACGACCATCAGGTTCCTGGTAAGATTCTTGTTAGATTATGTTTATAATTAATTAATTACCGGAAAACGCAGCGTCGTACGTCCACCTACAAGGTGGACCGACGACATCGATATCACGACACCACTTTTTTTTTAATTGACAGGAGGCAAACGAGCAGACGGATCACCAGATCTGATGGTAAGTGATTACCGTCGCCCATAGACACCCTCAGACCCAGGGGCATTACAGGTGCGTTGCCGGCCTTTAAGGTGAAGATACGCTCTCCTCTTGAAAGCTTGCAGGTCGTATCCGTCCGGAAACACCGCAGACGACAGTCCATTCCACAGTTTGGTTGTACGGGGCAGGAAGTTTCTAGAGAAACGTACTGTTGTGGACTGCCAACCATCTAAGTGATGGGGGTGGAAGTGCTGTCGGGTAGATCGGTGGCGAAAAGTGGCGGCAGGAATAAGTCCGGATAATTCTTCGGAGCACTCCTCGTGATACATGCGATAGAAGATGCACAGTGAGGATACATCTCTACGCAGCGCCAAGGGGTCAAGCCGGTCAAGTGAACATGTTCTTTGAATTGGAAATATGGATGTCCTGTTTAATGGACGACAACCTGATTATGTTTAATTTATCTGTATAAGTTTCTACAATGGTTAAGATATTGTAGGCTTTCAATCAACCTGAAGTACGTTAATCTATACATATTATTATAATAAATCTAAAATATTTTCATACATTTCAGGGGGTCGAGTACACTTCTGGGAATGGGTTCTAATCTCCGAGTTGAGAGAGACGGTGTACAGCGCCCCAAGCAGTTAAGTAAGACCTTGTCCAGGAGGGCGAATTCGTCGAAACATACGCGCGTTCGCGAGTTACTCAGTCAGTACAGTCAATGCATTGCGTTCACAAGACACGCGCGAGTTGTAAATTCGCGCGTAAATCGCGTCATATATACGCTCGTGTTCGCGCGAAGACATTCGCGGCGAATTAGCCCTCCTGGACAAGGCCAAGGTAGGTACTAGGTACTCTCTAACGATTATGTTTGACGTAAACTCATGGTAAAGTACTCTATCAACATACAATTACGATGTTGCATATTACTCGTATACCTACTCTCAAAAATATGCTTACTTGTTCTTTCATACTTCCAAATAATTCAGTTTTCCGGAAAACTCCTAAGAATCAATGCAGTGCAAAAACGGTCATAAAAACCGATCACGAAATAAATCCGGATGAGTTATCGCAAATTTGTTGCGTCACCGGATAAGATCGGGGCATTATGTTATAAAATAAGGATGCTGATATTTTCGTAATTTATACTGAAGTTTAAAAATATCCAATATTTTGGTAAAATATTTAGCTACTTGTAGGGTTAGGACCTCAGATCATAGAAGGGAATAGATGTGAAACGGGGGCGTGGCGCGTGTCTCCGCGATATGCCCAGAAACGAACATTGGCCGCGTAGCTAGGTTAGTCGCGATTCAGTCGTACTAAGGCCCAGTTTTTTGATTCGTAGTTAAAATAACCAATAGTCAAATTTGACAGATGTCAAGTGACAAGTGGTTAAAGGACATTGTCAGAAACCGCCTTAGATTCCTGGGCACAGCAGTAAAGTATCAAAATTAATCTCTTACTTTTTGAATACTTAAATATTAATTAGATTGTGACGGACACTTGAGGATTAGAAAATGAAATAATAAAAGTATTTTATATGTATTCCATAATACTATGACGACATCCGGACATTTTAGGGCGTGGCCTGCTCCATATCCTATGAAGTTCCATAATAAAATTTGTGTCGATAAAATCTATGTAAAATCGGCACAAGGCAATGCCGAACTTCATTGTTAGGAATCCATGTAATAGTGATGTTGACTGCGGTCATCATAGACAATAAGATACCGATCTTGTAAATAAAATAAATCGTCCAAATTGCTACAGTATGACTAGATTTTAATTAAAAGTTAAAAATATATTGCACGATACTACAAGAAGCTATCTAATGTGTCCAACTGGTCGAAGGTCATGAATAAAATAAAAAGAATTGTGATCATAACACTGATATAGACAATGACAACAATATGGGATCATCTTTAATATATCTGTTACAGTTTCAAAATTCGATGAAAAATCCAATGCCGCTTAAAGTGAGAGAAATGTCTAAAGTTCTAATAGAATTGAAAGTTTTATTCGCTCAAAATGCTTATAACAATAATTGGTAATACATTTCAAATATTAAGTACCTTTATAATGTATCGATAGAACCAAAATGATATCCTCTCAGCTTGGAAAGGGAAAACCCAGGATTGGGGGAGCGCTCCAGGCAATTTTTAGAACATTTCATAGGTGGTAGTAAATAATATTTATTTTATTATTAAAATTGAATATTTTGATATTGATAAAATTGAATATATCTTTCGATTCAAATACCGAATATTTTTCAATCGATAATAATTATCGAGAATTGTTAATAATATTCAATTAAAAGTTGTTCAATCCCTAGTCATGCATAGACTAAGACGGTAACCATGGAGATAGTTAGTTTGGTAAGTCACGTGTTAAATGTCAAGAGTGAAAAGTAAACATAGGATTCATGTTATTTATTTACGTGCAAAATGTAAGTAAGTAAATCATAAAAGTGGAACGCCGAGCTATTTCCAAAACCCGTCCAATATTATAATACAATTTGGCTGCGACAACTACAATACAGAACATCTCCCAAATCGATGTGTATAAAATAATATAATACAATACTAGTAAGTAAGAGGTTATGATAACAATTTTGCTATCAATAAGTTTATAGAATTGGTCCGCCAGGAATAATTGTTCTTACATAAAGATTTGTGTCATTTAGAACCTAGAAAGTATTATTTCGGCACTGTTGATCTAACGGCGAACAATGTATGGAGAACGAACATTGTCCTTTCAGAAAAAAATGTTTTTCGAACAATGGTTAGCTTGACTTTTAGTACATTTTTTAACTATTAGTTAACATTTTGTTAATATTTAACCATTAGTAGCAAAATTTTACAATTTGTTATTTTAACTATGAATCAAAAAACTGGGCCTAAGGAAATGTTCTCCGATATTTTGGATAATGCGTCGTTACGTGCAATAAAACAAGTGAAACGAAGAACTACAGGAACAATGGAGTCATTTACTACATGTAAGTATTGCAAATCCATTGGTATTTTGTTTATAAATAAAAAAAACTAAACATTTTTACGAACGAATTCAGTGCCGTAACAGTTACTGCATTATCGAAATCAGTGGTGATAAAAATTCTAACACACTTGTACATTGATGATTTAGATAGCAACCACTTTATGTCATGCTCAACTACTGTGCAATGTATTTAATTTGTTCCGATATCCACTGTCGTGTGAAAATACACAGTACGGCCGCATGTGCCGGTCGTAACATAGTGCCGTGCTCGTGTTCTAATGCGGTTTCCTATTATCGATAAATAGAAGTAAATTATAATTTTCTATTTTGTAATCTTAAATAAATAAATGATGTGTTACTTGCGATTATAAGATTTTACAAAAAAAATAATAACAGTAGAAGTAATTAGTAACTGTCAACTATGTAATTACTATAAGAGCTAGTTGTAAGGCATTATTTTTGATAAACATATGCGGTAGGTACGCAGATTGCCATATTAAAAAGTAAATGCGTGATAGTAGTTAATACTAACGTATAATAATAAAAAGGTTTTCATACATAAGCATTTTGTGAAACCAGTTTCGAGCCTTGCGATTTAAAGTATCGATATCTTGTCGACTCCATTTTATCTTTGTTCTCTCACTAGCGTTTTCAAAGTGTGCGTCACGTCACGCGGCCATTGATTGGCCATAAGGGACGCCTTCTGGCCAATCACACCACTTTTAAGCCGGTTGCACATGTTGTCGTAGACTCTCAGTCGCTTTGTTTTTACACAGTTGAATGTGTGTGTGGGAGCTGTGGTGGGGGAAATGTGGGGACACTGGTTCTCGTTGTAGTTACGCGCGACTTCATATCTATTCTCTTTCTATAATCTGAGGCCGTGCCGCTTTTTTGCTCGACTTGATGGGGGCACTGCCGTGCCCCCAGATTTCCGTAGGAACAAGCCCTTATAGAGTGAAAATGTGATAGATAGGTATGTGGTATAAATATGTAAATTATTATGGTAAAATTGTATTTACGGGTAAACTATAAAAGTTTCATAACAAAAATATTAGGTATAACATCCTAAGGAAAACCTTCCTTTACTATTATAAAATAATATTCTGTCTGGAATTTGAGGCATTCCTCTCTTTTTTCTGTATTCAAATTCCGTGTGTACAAAAATAGCATACACGCTGCCGAACCGATTGAACAGTATCCAAAGTACTTATCCGAAAACGATTAAGTGTCCGTATCCGTTAACGGCCAGCTCTAAACCCTGAAAGAAGTTGCGAAGATCACTTAAACTTGAGTCTCACTTATCGATGCCCTTATCTTAGTGGGCCACATCAATAGATTCCCTTTACGGCTATTACCACTCCTGAATTGGAGGGAGTTGATAACTTGCTTAACTCATTCGTGGTGTCAGACAAATTATAGAAGGGATAACTAATTTTGGAACAGAAAGGCAGTTTTGCCTATATTATTACGACATAAGCTGCTGTGCCCTTAGCAAGAATGACTCTCGTTATCATAATAGCAATTTTTTTATAATCATATCCCGTCTAAAACCATAGCGGCAGTGTTTTGTTTTTCATACAAATAAATCGATTACTATCGAACGAAATTGATATTTTGTTTGCTTCAGGTACTAGTCTCTAATCTGTAATCGCTTTTGATGTTTAGTGTAGGTATAGCTAAATAAATACTTAGTCTAGGATGATACGGTCTACATTAATTTAGACATTTTTGTGGCTAAATTGCACCTATTTTATCTATGGCAGAATAATAAGTCTTTTACAATCACTGAGTCATAGATCATTTATTTCGCTTTGTCTCTTATGACGTCGTACGCGTAGGATCCCGTTTTACCCCCTTAGGGGTTTAAATTTGCAAAATTCCGTCTTAGTGAGCACCTACTTTCTAAAAGGCACCCCCCATGCAAAAGAGACTGCTAGCACTTATAGTTTCTGATATTTCGTGATGAGTGAATGAGTGAGTCACTGACCTTTCGCTTTTATAGATATAGATAGATCTACAAGTTGTTCATAACACGGAAGCAGTTACTTCAAAGACCATAATTCCATTACTGAGTGAACTACAATTTGATTTCCATCTAACTGTATCCCATTACTGTCCGAATGGTTTCACTTCGGCTCAGGTAGGGCCCTAAACACGGAACAATGCGGGCTAAAACTGATTCAATCGGTCCATGAGATACGAACGGCCATTGATCAAGCCGTTTGTCATAGCAAGGCCGTCACTTACAGTGCCCGACCCGACCGGTCAGGTCGGTAAGCCAGGTCCGTGGATCCACGCGTGAAAATCCGCGCAGTCGATCGGATCTGGTAGGGCGATCTCAATTCGACCATCTGTCTATTCCCTCAAAAAGTCGCGACTGCGGCCCGGCTTTTGAAATGATTGACATTAAAAAATCTACGCTCAAGAATTGAGTCAAGTCTGTACTTAGTTCAAATACTGAAATTCAGCCAAGTTGGAATTAAATATAGAGCACATTTAGGTACATACGGTATACGTAGATCGTAACGCATTCAAGAATGCTATCTGTTCCGTCAGCAGAAATTAAAATAGGATTAGTACCTGTGCGTCTACTACACACAGAAACGTCTTCTATGTAATTTTCTTAACTTTCTCACCTTAATTTTATATCTTGAAAACCATGAATAGTTGTATCTTAAATCGGATTGTAGCCGAGTGTAAAGAGGATTGTGATTCGATTCAACATTCGATCTGAGTCACATTTACGATCGGAAGACGAATCGGGTGTTGTGAGTAGGATGCCTTTATTAAGATCACTTAATTAGGGACTGAACTGACATAATTTATATCAAGAAGTCCTCAAGTTTAATAGGCAATATTCGATAACGTGAAATTGATTCCCAGAATGGAGTCGCATAAGTTTTGAATGGAATCATGGGAAATCGATTATTTCAATTCAAAGGACATTCGACGAATTTCTGTAGCGCCGAGCAGGTACCTACTGTAAATTAGGGGACTAAATTGGCCAACATTATAGGGCAATGCTTAGTTCCGAATAAATAAATAAACAAATTGAAACGGGTTGAAAAAGTATGTTTTTTGTTTTGTTCTTCTGATTAATTTCGTTGCGGGTCCGATGACAGTTCAACTTTCCTCCGGGACAAACTTGACCTTCACTGGTTGGGTTTTTATTGGCGGTCAAGCTGTAGATACTGGCTACACAGGAGTTGCAGCGGTGGGAAGGAGAAGACGGAATAGTCCCGTATATTATGCTCATGCTTTGTCCTCGAGATTAGAAATAAGAACTACCTATGTAGTATCACGTACGGTGATGCCATTTTTAAATTAATTAATTATTACATAAAATATTATTATTTTACTGAATCTACATCTATATATATATAAAAGAAAGTCGTGTTAGTTCCTCCACTTATAACTCAAGAACGGCTGAACCGATTTAGCTGAAAATTGTCAGGGAGGTAGTTTAGAGCCAGGAGAAGGACATAGGATACTTTTTATCCCGTTCGAAATTAAAAAAAAGTTGCTTATTTTTTGCCATTAAGGCGGAACAAAGTTCGCCGGGTCAGCTAGTATTATAATAAATCTAGATTTATAACACTAATGTAAGTGGTTTCTGAAATTAAATTGTGTGTGCATAATTTACGTTTCTAAACATTATAAGCATATTCATTCAGTTTTTTAATTTTATTTAAATTACTTGGAATTGATGCAACGTTATAATGCCTAAAAACTACTGGAGCAATCTGAAATTTTGCTCCCAACACTTTTTCGTGTATAGTCAGGATCTACAGCTTAAATCTCAATGAAACTAAACTCGTGAAGGTTGAGGATGCCCATGGGATAGACCGTCTTGCAACCCACAACGTTATAGGACACGAAACGTGTTGTTAAGTATCCATTCATGACGTCTATATTTATCCCATGAGTATCCATGGCTAAAAGCGCCCTTTGCAATGAAATAAAAATACCTAAATTTGTAGAAAAGCATAGATTGTAAATACAAATCCAGCGTTTTGGCCTTCGTCGTGATATAAAATTTAGGCTTAGTGTGACCCCCTATTGCAATGGGCATCGCAAAAGCGACAGGGAGGCACTGCTCATTACACATGTTTTTCTTTGTCTTTTCTTGTACCTATGTACACACGACAGCACATCAGGTTACCCATTTTTGTTGCAAACTCGCCCCTATTGCAACTGCACAAGAACCCACAGTGGTTACGTTGACGTGCCGTCGTCCGTACATTCTGTTATGTTTTAAAACACCTACTTATTTGTTTTTGTATTATCTTCCAAAGTAAAATTTCTTTCTTTCAAGAAAAACATTTCAATCTAAAAAAAGATTTCGATGAAAACAAAAGCAAAGGCGTTCCAATAAACCGCCAACCACTTTAATTGTACCCCGAACTTCGCCAAGGGTTCACGCCTGCTTTTTGAGGGTACTTTGGTACCCAGAGCAACGGTCAATTGACTTTGAAACTAGAATCCGATCGCTCTCCCGAACTCTTGAGATTGGAGGAGAGCATACGCCGAGCTGCCTAAGGAAGTTTTTAGGGATCGAACTTAGAAAGGTATTGTTTTAGACGTGGAAGGGTTAACAAACATTTGGTCAGTATGTTTGAAAGGTCAGAAGTGGTTTTTGAAAATACTTATTGCGGTGCATATTACCATACCTTGTGAGTTTAAAATTGTCTTGCCGTTGCCTTCAAACTTTTTGTTTGAAAATTTATGTAGAAAATTATTATTGAGATTTCAAAGCTGGCGTACATTACGCTAAACATCGTGGGGTTTTATGTAGGTAGTTGTAATTGGGTTGAGTTTGCAATAAAAATGTAAAGTCAGATGTGTTGTCGTCTGTACAAAAGGTAAATCAACTATAAAATCAAGTAATCACCAATATTTACTACGCTTGGCCTCAGAATACATGGAATTGTTCATTTGTCCACTCTTCCTCTAGGTTACTTTAGGCAAAAGGCCTTTTGGCCGATATCCTGGCACTAAAGGCTTTACTTAACACACCAGCCGCCACGTTAGTCACACACAATGAATTTATTGTCGCCCTCTAACGCTCAAAGGCGAGCTGTTCTCTGTTCACAGAACGTATTTTCTTTGACTTTAACTGCAGCATAAAACTAGCCAGCTTTTGCTTAAGAAATGATATTTTATCTCCAGAAATGTATTATTATACTTAGGACCGGTTTCCACCCAGGCAGAGAGGGAGAAGAGAGGTGTTTTATAAAAACCATGATTGGTCTGATGAGAAATTATATAATCTGATCTGATGATCTCAATATTTCCACAGCTCTACTCCACTCCGCTTCGGTGAAAATGGATCGAGCGGAGAAGAGCGGAGAAGTGTCGGGCGCAATTATTTTTTCTATAGAATAGGGATGTTTCCTGGGTAAAAATGCAAGAGTTTTAATAAGTCCGTCAGTTAGCTTATCAAAACTACTCGACACGTATTTTTCACCTTTTAAAACTAATGAAAATGTAAAGAGATAAAGCGTGCCAAAGTTCTAAAGTAAAGGCCCGTGACGTCAGTGACTGCGTAAAAGTGCAGCACTTTGTGACGTCGCTCGGAACTTCAATGCACTATAACTTTGTAATTATTTGTTTGATTGACAATTCAAAATATACGTGTCCAATATTTTTTTAAATTCAAATTGACGGCAATTTTTTAATGGCAACCAAACCTCTCTGGGAGGTTTATTTCTGCCAATGTCGAGTGAAAAATAATTGACATAGTTATCAATAGAACGTGGGTGTTTCAGTTCTATTGATTTTTCATCAATTCCGTGGAGTTAAGTATGCCCGCAAGCAGGTCACCGGATCCAAAGCGGGTTGTTTACGACAACCCACTCGACACTCGATGCGCGCTCAAATTCGAAGTTTTTCAATGTTTTTTTATAATTTATCACTTCACTGCACTTTAGAACACAAAATAACACCAAATTTGTACACTAAAGTCCATTAAATAATAAATTGAAACCTATTTGAAACTAGCCTATTTGACAGCGGCGGCGGCGCGGCGCGGTGTGATGAGGTTTTTCATAGATAACAATAGACTGATAGCTGACAGCTCACACATCTCTCCTCTTCTCACTTCTCCGCTCCGCTTTGATGGGAATAGCCTGCCAGCTTCGCCGCACATCTCACCTCTCCGATCCGCTCCGCTTGGTGGAAACCGGGCCTTAGTCCAAGCCGTAAGGTAACCCAATTACCGGTTCCCACGCGACCAGGCGGCAATAAATTAAAGCGATTGCACAAAAACCGTTCATATTTCTTGCGGGATTAAGACGACAGTATTTTTCCTGGTTCCTAATAGATAAAAGAAGGCATTAGCACTTTTCACATCCACATTCGGACCTTTAGTAATTATGGACTCTATTTCCTTAGTCCCGATAAACCTATTTTTTTCGGACGAAATAAAATTAATGTTCGATTCATCACATGGACTTAATTGATTTTATAATGATAGTTACATGATCTTAGATGTGAATGTAATTTAAATCCTGTAGTATAATGAAAAGTAAAATAACCAAGCTTCGTTATAAAATTCAATTAACAGATTACTTACTACTAAAGCGACAATAGCCCAATGGTGTTGGTGTCGTACTTGCCGAAACGAGATCCGAGAAACGCGGGTTTGTACCCCGCGCTGCACTATTGTGGTGATCCCACTTGTAACACAAGCATAATTTTTGCTTTAGGTGGACCGACGATCTGGTAAAGGTCGCGGGAAGAGCCTGGATGCGGGCAGCGTAGGACTGTTCATTGTGGAAAACCTTGGAGGAGGCCTTTGTCCAGCAGTGGACGGCATTTGGCTGAAACGAACGAACGAAGTACTCGTATGTACGACAACTACATCAGTTTATTATAAGCGCAAAATAAAACTATGACATTCCTAAAAGGGGCCTCATAAAATATAGTAACACTTACCTGAATAAATAAATTTTA
The DNA here is from genome assembly GCF_004193835.3 of Ostrinia furnacalis. NCBI lineage: Eukaryota > Metazoa > Arthropoda > Insecta > Lepidoptera > Crambidae > Ostrinia > Ostrinia furnacalis. Next base: position 106,875 of record NW_021130339.1, on the reverse strand, counting down.
CGCTAACCAATTCTCAAAAAGATAGTCACCATTGTCGTGCTCCCAAGAAACTTAAAGTAAAAAGTATTTGTAGCACCAACTTGGAGAAGTAAACTCGATGCAAAGTTTGCCAGGTGCAGATATATTGAGGAATGTGCAAGTTGCCCAGAAGATTCCTTTAGATATTTATTTTGTAAGCAAGGTAAGCTTCAGAGCTAGCAGCTGAATAGAAAATACGAAAGACTAATTAATTTTAATTCTTAGAATTGAAACGTAGAGTTGAGCAATCACTAAGGCGTAAATACAATTTTAAATATTTGATTATTAAACCTTATTTTAGGCTTTAATTAGATAAAGTAGGTACTAATATTCATCGAATCATGTCATTTCAATTTCATGTTAATTTATATTTATAAAAATAATTATTTATAAATCTTTTATAAATCTCTATTTTCATTTCGTTGGACAATATGATTTTCTAATTATGGCAACTTATTTTTACAAAAAAAATATACGTAATATTTCCATTAACATATTACATTTACACGTCTTTAATTATTGATTAGTTATTGACATTTGATTCATGTGGAATTTGATTTTGGTATAACAAAGTTCATTGTGGAAAACCTTGGAGAAGGCCTTTGTCCAGCAGTGGACGTCATTCGGCTGAAACGAACGAACGAACGAACCAAAGTTAAACCAAAAATAAGCTTTAATGCGTAAGCCTGTATGATCTGATATTACTAAGTTTTCTAGTGTATTAAAGAACGTGATGCCTTCGAGCCTTCCATTTTGTAAATTACCTTCTCAACATCACTTAAATAAACAGGGTGTGAGTTATGAAAGCGAATGGTATCAATAAAACTTTCCTGCTGATATCGTGAGCGTGCAAGCCGAAATGAAGGTATAGTCCGCTCCGTTATAACTTAGCGATTGAGTACTTGACATTACAGTCAATAAAATTGACAGCTGTCATACGCAGTATGTATCTGTAGATCGGTGTGCTTACCGTGAGTTTACATTGGTCGTACCTACTCACTAGCGACTGCATAATTAATTTCATGAATGAATGTACATGGCTACTTTTGAGAACTAAAATCAAGCGTTTTTTACGCACTTACTTGCAGCCCCTTTTGGGTAAACTCATGGTAAAGCTACTGTAAGTATAGCAATTCTGAGTTTTGACATTCTGCGAACGTTTACTAACATTTATTGATTTCAAAAGTGTTGAGTTTATTGAATTGGCAGAACTTACCGAGCTGCGTGCGTAGATCCCGCAGTAGTATTTTGACTGCAAACAAAAGAGCAAAACAATAAATTAATCTTTTACCCTATTATACTCTTATATCCTTAGTAAAATATATTTTTTCATTATTCTATATCCAATAACAGTTTTTCAACTAAATGTATCAACGGGCATTTATTTCTGCAAACGACTGTACCAACTTTTTCAAAGGAGCAGTAAAATTAAGATGTCTAAAGACATTTCCATTGAAATCGCGAGATAAAGGCAAGAGTTAGGAATCGCGATTCTGAGAGAGATCAAATACATTAATTCCGAAATTTCTTCGTTTGTAGCATGAAAGAGTCCATTTAGTTATTAGAAAGTATAAGCGTGTTTAAAACTTAATATCGTAAAGTGTAAAGTATCATTTAGTTTTCCTTTAATCTTTTACTTCAGAAAATGAAGCTATAGGAATTAAGTACCGTCGAAGTAAGTACGAGTACCTATAATAATAAGAAAATATAGGCTCTGCTATTAAATAAGTTTCCCTTTATCGTTTTTTGGGTCGTAGACAGCAAATGTTCATGATTTGTAAATAAAATGAGAAAAATAATGGTAATTAAATAAGGTTAGTACGGGTCATGGTGCATGCCAATTCAGCAGTAGATGGCGTCAGGATGAAACAAACGAACATTAATAAGATATTTATTAAATTTAAGATTTTATGTGATATGTATTGAATGACGTAACTTCAAAGGCTGTCTTCTTCATTGAATCTGTTCAAATTTTCGTTTGCATTCTCCACAACCATTGCAAACCCTTTGAGAATTTCCTTTGACAGATCTGTAAAAAATATTCCCCGAAAATGATGACGATATAATTCTCTAACTAAATTTCCTTGAAGGCCGGCTGACACTTCATTTTCTGTCAATTTGTGTGCCCATTCTTTATGGGCCCGTTCTAATCTTATTCATTGCCGGTTCCGTACGGATATTTTGCATGGGACGGGGATATTTGCCTCAGGGAAATGGGAGAGTGGGAAGCCATTTTTTATTTTCAGACACCGTTGGGAGATGGCCTTTTGGTTGATCTTGTAGCCTGGAGCTTATGGGTATGGTCTCGTTGATTAATTTTCAATATTGTTTTCTTTAACAATAATTTCTAAATATTATTACTTAGTCCCATCAACCCGTGGCAAGCTGAATAAATTATGCATATTATGAGTGGATTCACCATTATTTATAGTCCAGTGGCACGACGGGGTTCGAACCCACGTTCCTCGGATCTAACGCGACAATGGCACCATTGGGCTAAAGTATTTCTATTACTTAGGTAATCTAGTTAACTAAAACTAACCTTTTGTCAGACAGAAAGTACCAAGAACAGGAGAAAGTAGAAAGCAACTGCACTCATTTGATGAGTGCTACTGACAACGCCACTCTTGTGGCGGAGTTTTGTGCTGACACTGTGTAAGTTTGTTGTCGACACGAAAAGTACTCGTAGTAGGAAAAAGTAATCTTGTTTGATTTTTAGACATAAAGAAGAACGGTCATCTGTGACCCAGGCCCGACAGAAACGAGACATACCTCAGTTTTTTTGTCATGTCTTAATTAGTTAAATATATTTTTTATATTCGAAATCTATGTATAACACCAAATTATTACCCTTTGTTTTTGTTCAGGCGTCATACAAAAACTAATACAAAATGCCTATTTATCACCAAAATTGGTAAATGTATGTACCTAAATAGCTGCTATGGAATGTATCTAGGTGACCTGGAGATACAGCCGGATTATACAGGGTGGAAACGAGAAGTTACAAAATCTAAAAATTCAATGTTACCAGCTTCCATAATCTGTAACCTATTATTGTTACCATTTGAAAGAGCTCGTGAAGCACTTTCAGAATCAGTAACTAGTTTTTCGATATCTTGTATAGTTTAGAAATAATCGAGTGAGATCACTTATCGTTCCATATGTATAACCACCCTGTATAATCCGGTTGTATCTCCAGGTCACCTAGATATATTCCATAGCAGCTGTAATAGACATTTAGGTACATACATTTACCAATTTTGGTGATAAATAGGCATTTTGTATTAGTTTTTGTATAACGCCTGAACAAAAACAAAGGGTAATATTTTGGTGTTATACATAGATTTCGAATATAAAAAATATATAATTTAACTAATTAAGACATAACAAAAAAACTGAGGTATGTCTCGTTTCTGTCGGGTCTGGGTTTTTTTTGTATGGGGCGTGACCGTTCTTCTTTGAGGCTGAAATAAACCCCATCGTACAATAAAGCAGTCAATTTCACGCTTTAGATAATACGACCAAAAAAAAAGTAGCTGAAAATATTTCCAAAATGTATTTGTTACACAATTCGATTGAGATTTGATATTCAAAAGCTTCAAACACTTTTCACTTTCAGACACCTAATAATTTACGCCTGTTATCTGGTACTTGAGTTGTTACGATCTAGTTGTTAACGACGGCAATTCTCAGAATCCTAAGTTACTTGTCTTAAAAGCGATTTTCATTTGGCAAATTACTTTTATCTGAACGATAAAATAGTCGTTTTATGAATCATTTACCATAAGAAAACCTGTTATTACATTAAATGTAATAAACTTAAAAAATGCTGTCTGAGGATTGAAATATAAGCCTCTCAGGTATGATTCTATTATAGTGAAATACTTAGATTAAATCTAATTCTATTCCTAACCTAACCTAATTTTAATCCAATAAGATGGACTATTATTTATGATTTTGAGCACAACATACCTCATGCATACCTAAAACGAATATAATTTAAGTAGGTACATACTAAAAGATAGATATTTATTACACATAATATGGTATTTAAATATAAACAACACTTTAAACGTGTAAACCCTTCACATATACAAATAAACATTCCCAAATCAACTATTTGTACATGTGCTCGTCACACAAAAGCCCCTTAGTGTATTCAAACCCGCGACCGCGAGCCATCGAGTGCAAACCACTAAACAGGGTGTCGTCAAATTTCTATACAAATATCCGAATATTTCCTGCACAAGCGTAAAACACGTTTGAGTTAAGCTTTGTACTCACTAGTGGTAAATGACACGAGTCATGATATGAAATGTTAGGAAAATAATACCTTTCCCTACCGCTACTTCTAGATAACATTAACTGGCGTTAGAAGTGGCTGAAGAAATTAAGTCATGTCTATGTACACAATACACTTTTTTCACAAAGATGCAATTGATAAAATTAAAGAGGCCGGAATAAGCGTAACCACAGTATCTCTAGTATTTTTAAAGATGAGGCTCGCTTTTTGTGTCTAATGTGTTCTAATTCTTATAAAACACAACATGATGTTTTCAAAAATATGTCACGCATGATTTCGACTAACATACCTAGCGACACGCGTCATGTGCTCCTGGTGTACACTAAGCTTTACACACGGATATTTTAGCTGAATTTTGACTAACCGAAAAATGTATTGAAAGCGTGTACGAACTTTATTTCAAAGCCCAAAGCTCAAAACTGAAGCTCACATTCATCGAGGAGCTTTGTGGAAGAGAGCAATTCAAAATGACCCCAAAAAAACTAGCAAGTCGCCTTTGGCATCACATGCTTTGTTTGTTAGCCGCTTTTATTTTACCAGAAGAGAAGAGAAGAGAGTTAATAACAGAACCAGTGAAAACCCAGCTTATACAGGGTGACTGGAACTGAACCCGCCATAGCTAATACGCGTATAGAGGAGTTCATTTGCTAATTATTGAACCTTACTTTCTATGACTAAAGTTTTATAGTTTAGGAGATATGTCAATTTTTATACTTTTTTCAGATTTTTCCGAAATTTGACCTAAAAAGTGCTTCAATTTTTTTTCTCGCGTGATTTCAACAGTTTTTTTTATTTGATATTAATATCGAATATGTCTTTATTCAAATAAAATAAATTTCTGATCCAGATAATGATTGAATAGCTAGTTACGAGCCGCCAAAGTTCAACAAAAGTACAAACCACGATAAAAAATTCTACTTCAAATTCGATTGAAACAAAAATTAATGGTGATAATGGATTGCCAATAATCTTAAAAATATCTCCAGCTTCTCTTCTTTCCAATGATATATCACACGTTGTAATTGGATATTGAAATTTATCAAAAATTCAAAGTTTATGGAAGAAAATGGAGTAATAATACAAAAATTATCCATACAAAGTTGATTTTGAATTTTTTTATTTTTTTTTCTTTATAATGTGATTATTATTTTTAAATTCGTTTAAAAAAAAACACGAAAATAGTTATGAAAAGGAGTATAGCAGAAAATATGAGTTGTTTGAAGAAACTTTGTATGGATAATTTTCGTAAATTACTCCATTTTCTTCCATAAACTTTGAATTTTTAATAAATTTCAATATCTAATTACTACGTGTGACATGTCATTGGAAAGAAGAGAAGGTAGAGATATTTTTAAGATTATTGGCAATCCATTATCACCATTAGTTTTTTTTTAAATCGAAATCGAATTTGAATTTTTTATCGTGGTTTGTACTTTTGTTGAACTTTGGCGGCTCGTAACTAGTTATTGAATCATTATCTAGATCTGAAATTAATTTATTTGACTAAAGGTTTATTCGATATTAGTATCAAATAAAAAAATCGGTTAAAATCATGCGAGAAAAAAAATTTAAGCAGTTTTTACGTCAAATTTCGGGAAAATCTGAAACAAGTATAAAAATTGTCATATCTCCTAAACTATAAAACTTTAGTCATAGAAAGTAAGGTTCAATAATTAGCAAATGAACTCCTCTATACGCGTATTAGCTATGGCGGGTTCAGTTCCAGTCACCCTGTATATAAATAAATTGAAATTATGAACGCATCAATCTTATGAAATCCTTCAAAAGCTTTGAAGAAAAACCACAGCGTTACCAGACTGACGTACGCAGAACTGACGGCCGATGGGGCAGCAAGGTTCTGGAGTGGAGGCCACGTACTGGAAAACGCAACTTGGGACTTCCACCCACAAGGTGGACCGACGAAATCACAAAGGTAGCAGGAAGGCGCTGGACGCAGGCCGCTACCAACCAGGCAACATGGAAAAAATTGGGGGTTCAGCAGTGGACGTCCTATGGCTGAGATGGTGGCGGTTACCGGTGTCACAAACCACTTAAAGGCAGTGTTTTTCAATATTCTGTCAGCTGTGTTTTACGCCGAAAAATAAGATCCAATACCACACAGTGAAAGAATTCTTGAAACGGAGCGTAAATTAAAAAGTTTGCATGTCAGCATCAATGCCTTTTCTCATTTCCGGCGATTGTCAACGTAATGGTTTACTTTTACCACGAATGTTCTTTGTCCATGATTTTTAGGTACGAAATTCAAAATACGAGTGATTCGTTACAGGATTCTCAGAATTACCTTTAAAAAGGATGAATTGTTTTTGTAAAACAATAATGGCGAAGAACCGTATGTGATTTGTAATTCGAATATTTCTATACATTTCCAAAATTGTTTAGTGCACCCAGAGGATAGCATTAACCTGTGTTGACAATAATACATATTACGCCCGTATCCACAATCGATGCTTGCTTAAGTGAAGCAGCAAATCGAACGCACAGCGTTGAATAGAGCTCTGGTTCAGTGATTGGTTCGTTTGTCACCCTGTGCGTCCACGCGCACTGTGAGACCTCATAGTAATGTTTATGAATACTAGCGATAGACTCATAGACTATCCTATATTTTAAATGGATATAGGTAGGTAGGTAGCTTACAAACATACTTGTCTGACAATATAATTTAAAGCGGGCGAAGGCGCGGGTAAAGTCTAATGTTTCCAGTTACATAAAGACACAATGTGCTACGAAATAAAAAAGAAGAAATCCATAACCACCAAACACATTTTCATGATGAAAGATATAATGGAACTGGCCAACTGGAGCAGTGGACTTACCCGACCTTCGATGCAGTCGCCTGCCGTAGGGTACCAGCACTCCTGGTCAACACCCTGGCTCCACTAGTTTGTGGTATACGGTTCTATGAATGTAGAAGTGCGAAAATATACACGTGCGCGATACGGCGGCAGGGACACTAGTAAAATGACAGGTAGATAATGACAAGACTGACTGACGTTCTTTTAAATTAAAAATTATACATCTAGATACTTTGCTAGCCAGTATTATACAATGTTTTTTCTATCTAATGAGACTGTATTAGGAAGAATGAAAAACTGAATAGTGATTGCCATTAAGTAGAAAGAATAGTTACTTTACATTCATAAAATAAAAACATTGTATAGACCTAATAAGGCCCGATTCGACCAAATTTTTATCCGGGAATAAATCCTGGTATAACTGGCACATTGACAGTTGTACCAGGGAAATATTATGTCAAAATGTCGAATAACTAGCGATTTATTGAGAGCCTAGTGTGAGTTTACATCAAACGCGCTCACTAGTGAGCACGTCAAAAAATGACATTAAGTGTATGACGGATTGTACAGCGCCCCTAGCGGAAAACGTTCTAAAGCTAAAATTTTCATAGTGAGCGCGTTTGATGTAAACTCATACTCAGTTCACTGAGATTAATATTTACTTTTGTTTGGTCGAATCCACCCTAAGGGTCTAACAAATATTTTTTTTTAAATAATGTGACTTTCGGGCAATAGGACGTATAGTGCCAGAAGGCTGTGTTTAATGATTTTATCGTCAATGAATCATTAAGCAGAAAGAGTCCCGGTGGAGTGGGCATTTAGTATTCTATTTGTGCTCGGCGACAAATATGGCCGCCCGACTATCAAAGGGAAGTTTGCCCATTATTCGGCTGACTGTACAGATGGGCTGTTGGCATCTAATTAAATGGCCTGGTGAAGGTAAGGTAAGCCTACTTTAGTGAAGTACGGTGCATGTTCATGTAGATACTGAATCTCTACATTGCCAAGTCTAAATTGGTAATAAGACTTTTTGTGTTTTGAAAGTTGACGACTCTCTCTCTTTATATAAACCACATTCATAAATGCGATAAGTTGGGACAAGACTAGGTATACGTTTTTGCTAGCGGCTTCACCAGCGTGAATTTCAATCTGTCACAGACTGACTATCGCACGCGTTTCCCTTTCGAAAACCGGGATAAAAACTATTTACTGATCCTGAAAGTGCTTCACGAGTTCTATCCAACGGTATCAATAATATAATAATAAGTTACAAAATAAACTGGATCTATCCGAAAATTCAATGTTTCCAACTTCCATACATTTAGTACTGCCACCGTCATGGCACTCATGGTTTGATAATATTATAGCAAATAAAGCCTAGAACCAATGTTTTCCATGAATAATTTTAAATAAGAATGCAATTTACAGTTCATTTTAAGCGCTATTAGGCTGAAAACATTGAATTTTCGGATAGATCCAGTTAATTCTGTAATTTATTACTGATACCGTTAGAAAGAGCTCGTGAAGCTCTTTCAGGATCAGTAACCAGTTTTTCGATATCTTGTGTAGTTTAGCAATAATCGAGTGAGATCACTTATCGTTTCCACCCTGTATACAAAATGTAATTTAAATGAGTTTAGTACGAGTAACATTATTTATGAAACTGAAGGTAAAATTTCAGCATGCTTACGCCGCCTAATATTATTATTAGGAACTCCAGCCCAAATCGTTGTTTTAGACTCAATTTCCGCCAGAGCCAGCCTGTTTACACAGTTACATTGCCAACTCCCCGATAATAATAAGTTATGTCCTTGAAGATAAACAAACCATAGCGAACTATAACAAACTATCGTTTAGCCGTAGTTGGGATCTGATATCGCTAACGACTGTTGTCACGTACGAGTTGCTGTATGTTTAGCTCAGTAAACACAATGGTTACGCAATGAATTCATTTTCAATACGTCCAGTTTTCGTTACCCTGGAAACGGGAATTAAATTTGTGTTTTAATCAATCGACGTGTCGTTTCTGGGCCACGAGTAAGTAATGTAAATAGATCGTCGACACTTTGATCTGCTTATCCTTTAAGCTTTATTGAATTACCGAATTTTATTCATGGAGAGTGTAATATAGATCGTTTCATCCACGAAGACGCACCGCCAATCTTCCGCTAATGTTTCAGTGTTATCTGTACACCCTAAAATATCATAATTGCACACGCACACTACAATAATGACGTTCGGATTGCTCGGATCAAACTCCCCGCACTCCGCGCTTCCCCCGACCGAAATTTGGTGGGGCGCGTTTTCGTGGATGAAACGATCTATACATAGTAAAAACTACTGGAGTGGGAAATGTTATATCTCTGAAAGTCTCCCTGGAATTCTCTTTCGATTCTCAAACGGGAAATATCGTATCTTTTTTACCCGACTGCGCCAGAAGGAGGGTTATGTTTTTTCAATTTGTACCTTTCAATTGTAATTCAAGTTCGTAGCTTAATCAATCATAATTTCAATCAGACTGATAGGTGACTCTGAAACTATTAATTATGCTATCAGTAACATATAATTCACTTTTCTAAAGGCAGCTAACAATATGTCTTAGCCATCACTGTGGCTAAGTCAATGAGAGACATTAATCATTCTCACTGAAAATGGATTACATTCAAAACAAGTTTTAGAAATTTTGTTTCATAGTTTTTAACTACGATGTTAGAAATGAAATATTCAGCTAACATTAAAATTTGCATGTTTTTACATGCCATAAAACATGATAAAATAAATTAATCATTGAACATATTCCACCCAAACATTTTATAAATTCAGGCATCACGAGATAACGTTAAAAACTTCTACTAATTAAGATTTTGTATAACGATATAAACGCCTACACGGGAGCAACGGCAACGCCACATCCAGCAACATTGCAGTATCAAAGCAAACTTTTCTCATTATTCAGAGCAAAAGATGCGCATCCATTCGGTTCGGTTTGTCGATATTTTTATTGGAGCACCTTTTGTTTGAACGTATGCTGTTTCACGAGGGCAAAGAGCGCTCTGTCTGTGTATGCCTCTCCAATGCTTTTTTTACTATGTTATACAATACATCAGACCAAACATTTTGTTGCAAAATAAAACACTGGACGGTAACTATAACGATAACCGGTATTTTTTGTATGTATTTTGACATAATTTTGACGTTTGTTAAAGGCAAACTTTAACTTTGATAAACGTCAAAAAGATGTCAAACTCCATACAAAAACACCTGTTAAAGTTACGGTAAACTAAGGTTGAGTTGCACCACAATAGCTTTAACGTTATTCTATGACGGTAACCGGTGCTTTTTGTATGGAGTTGGACATATTTTTGACGTTTGTCAAAGTTAAAGTAAGATGGTGCAACCCAGCTTAAGACTTATTAGGACTACAAAAGGGGCTACAGAACTTTTCTTGACGTCGCCTACCTAGACATTTTTCAGGATCTAGTAACCTCAAAAGTTATTAAGCTGAAGGTGACAGATCATCAGTCCTGCAGAAGTCCTCTGCTGGATATAAAAATGCACCATTTTAACTTGATATAATAATATTACATCCAGAATCTGTCAATGAATTTTCAGAAACTTCAAATGAATGGTCTTATTTACTGTAGAACTGATGGTCTTTGGGATACAGTACAAAACGTTCAGCGATGAAGTGGTAGACGCAAGATGGCTTAATATAGAGAAAACTTCTCTACAGACAACCTAAAATACCTAATGAAACTTAAGTAATTACTCATTAATGACCATTGTAACTTTCTTCGGAGTGAGAAACTATTTTGGCGTTCTTAAAACTTCTTAATTAGCTAAACTAGTTTAGTTCTAGTTTTATCACTTTTATCGTATAAAGTTTTATTATTGTTATCCGCATACGAAAGTTCTTGACTGTAAGCAGATTTATGCATTTTTGAGTTTTATGTTTAACATTAATAATGTAAGTATGTATAATTTAAAATAGCTGACTGTGACATAAAAATATGTTTTGTTCGTTTCAGCCAAATGACGTCCACTGCTGGACAAAGGCCTCCCCCAAGGATTTCCACAGCGACCGGTCCTGCGCCGCCCGCATCCAGGCACCTCCCGCGACCTTTACCAGATCGTCGGTCTACCTAGTGGGGGGCCTGCCCACACTATGTCTTCCATCCCGTAGATAAAAATATGTATTTTCCAAGTATCTTTCATAATCTTTCTACATTGCCTTATTGTAGGTAACGATCTAATTTACTAGTGCACGTTAATGTATCCTTGTCGGCCGTTTGGTGTAGTGGTTCGGAAAGGACTACTATTCCGAGAGGCCCCAATTCGATTCCCGGCCAGGCAGAAATTGAAATGATGAATTTTAATTTCTGTGATGGGGCTGGGTGTTACTTTGTATAATAATATGTATGTATTTACAAAAAAGAAAAAGTATTTAAGTATTTTTATATCCGTCTAGTACCCATAGTACAAGCTTTGCTTAGTTTGGGACTAGAAGCGTAGTGTAAAATGTCTAGGGATATTTATATTTATTTATTTATTTATTATTTATTTACATCCTATGTGCATTCAAATAGTAACTAGACTCCTCGTCTATCAAGTCGATAAAAATCAGTAATCACAAAACATCGATATATCGAAACCCTTTCACATCTCTTACGTCTTCGTAACAATGCAAGTACCGCGGGCTGATAAACAAAACTACGAACAGAAGAATTCGCATTAGCAACTAGGAAATCAACTTACTCCAAGCAAACTAAGTTTGGAGCTCTTACAACTTCAGCGTCAAACTGCGGCTTGATTTCGTTTGTTTTATTACCTGTCTTGAATGAGCTGACAAACTTCTACATCACATGTGAGTTGTGGCAATTGTTTTTTTTTAACTACCACATAAAAAATCTCAAAATAATAAGTAGAGCTTCTACAAAACGTAATTATTTCCACCTCTCATTCCCACCGCTGCAACTCCTGCGTAGTCAGGATCTACAGCTTGACTGCCAATAGAAACCTAATAAGTGAAGGTCATGTTTGTCCCGGAGGAAAGTTATAGTACTGTCATTGGACCCGCAACAAAATTAATCAGAAGAACATAGGAGGACCTTGAAGGGAGTATAAAGCTTCTATCAAATTCAAGTTATTTACTAGTATGTAGGCCTTTTTCAGGGCACTAATATACGTCGCAAACATAGCATGTAGATTAATGTCCGAACAGTATAGTGACTGGGTATTTCTCATCGCCACGGTTCTCATCGTCACCTTCGTGGCGAATTTTATTTCTAACTTATTTCAACTTTTTGTAAACAAAAATTGTAGCGCTTGATGTGAAGATTGTATTCTCAGTAAATCAGTCAAATAGTGAGTCTCGTTTGGAAGCTTTAACGTTTTGAATTTTTTGATGCCACGAAAGTGATTCTGTACTTCACAGCAATAATTTTTTCAAACTTTATTACTGTAAATGACTCTTAAGTGTTAATAAAACATATATTTTGTCTTATTTTCATAGATAGGTACCTAAAATCGTGTGACCAACGTATTTCGCTTTCTCAATTCAAAATAATTATAAGAAGATATTTTTTTGACTATTGTGTGGAAAGCAATGATATTATATAAAAACAAAAGCAGATATGTTATAAGCGCTCGCGCTGTGAATACTCAAATACGTCCCAATTGGGACGTCTTGTGTTTAGTCTGCGTGTGGCCTGCGTCGTGCAATCGCGTGCGTACCACACCGTAAGTTCCTGTGTTCTTACCAAAATAAATAAAAAATGCCATCGTGTGTGTTTCGAAAGTGTACCAATTATGACTCTAAAGTAAACAAAATACAAGGGATCTCTTACCACATGTGATTATGCAAAATTATTTAGTATTTATATTTTCAATTATTTAAGCAAACAATCAAGACGCCATGCGCCATGTTCAAGTTAAGAAAGAGAAAGCGATCTTGTTTTGACGTTAGAGCGATAAGGATGCGTGCGCTGCGGACATATATAAGTTAGTGCAGAATCGTTAAAACTATAGCTATCTCTTTCATTTGCGTGCTATTTCGTATCTTTTGTTTCACTTATCAGTTACATTTGTCGATGTGTGCAATTTGGAATAGCTATTCCGAGCTATGCCGAGCTCGGCACGGATTCAAATCGTAATTTCTATGAACGTAACATATCTATAGTTCTATAATATCATTGGTGGAAAGTATATTTAATTACGATAATTTTAGTATATGCTACACTCAAATTAAATGAAAATTGTGAATGCAGTAACCAAATGTTTCATTGCAACCGAAGGTGTGACACGATGAGAACGCGAAAAATCACCCCGTTTTTTATCGTTTCATGTGATTTTTTCGTATTATTTTTGCTTCTATTACGATAAAATTTATATTGTATGTAGCTAAATAGATATTTTATCATCTGATTTCAAAGTTATTGTTCTAACTTATACCGTTTATGAACTATTATTGTGTGACCATCAAAGGACAATGACCAAAAATGTATGGAGTGTGGTCCAAATGTCCACCACTAACGAGACCTATGTAGTAAAATAGTCTACTAAATACTGATTCATTATAACCAAACCGCAATCAAAAATATGCTGTCAGTAAAAAGTTATGACTGAATGAAAAGTCTGTTTTTTACCTTTTCGTCCGAAAAATGTTCTTAATATCATTCTATCCATTGCACATTTTGGACTTATCTACGCATGTTATGTCATGTCGCATGTGGCGCTGGGTTATAGATGAATTTTATTAAATAATAATGTGCCTTCAACTTTGTACGCGTGAAAATAGTTTAAATATTATTTCACATTTTTACAACATTTGTCTTGACTGCTCCGCCCCTATTGGCTGTAGGTAATGTTATTTATCCTAAAATCATCCTTTATAAATGGGCTATCCATAACAAAAAGATTTTTTCAAATCGGACCAGTAAGTTCTTGAGATTAGCGCGTAAACTACTACAATTTTTAAACGGTCATAACTTTTTACTGACAGCTTATTTTTTTTTCGTCCCATACTGAAAGTCAATCTCTATTTAATGGACTATAAGCCAATGTAGGTCTCATTGGTGGTGGACATTTGGACCACTTTTGGTCATTGTCCTTTGAGTGTAAATGAGAAGTACCCGACTATATTTGTCCATTATCAGTTTAATTTTACGTTTTTAATATAATAGTAAAGTAGTTTTATTTACTGAATTCATCGTCAATCACTGAAAATCACTTCACACCAAAGAATTGTTTTCGTTCCCCACAAAATATTACAGTAGTCCAGTTCCAATCGAGATCGAACATGCAAAATCATGCTGACAGCAGAATTACCGCTTTTGCATATGCATCGAAATCACTCAATAAACTGCGTGCATAAATGCATCGCACATTCTTATTTGTAATGTTCTTTAACATTGTCCATTCGTTCATACATTATTACAATGAAAATTCAATTCTCCGAAGATCGGATAATGATTTTACGTGAATTGTTAATTGCTTTTGAAATATTTTATGTTTATTGTATTCGGATTCATTGTTTTTGGAGTTTAATTTGACTCAAGTGTACTTGTTATGAAGACCGTATATTACTTATTGGAGTAAATTATCACGCACAGCTGGTTTGGTTTTTAACACTGATTACAGTGATACAAAACTGATTGCAGACGTAATCTGCACGCAATTTTTGTGAGATGAGTATTTTTTAATGCAGAACAAGGCAGGTATTTGACCGCAATTGCACCCGATGTTGTGAGATGCAGTCTAAGATAGTACGTATAATGTAAACAAGACCCATCACATCATGGTAAACTTTGGCATCATAGTTTTAAGGCTTAAGGGTGACTTTGTTATAAGCTATTAATCGACTAATTTGCCTAATCTTATACTTTTTGTAAGCTTAGATAAGTTTGAATATTTTCTAGTTAACCCTCAAATAATGCCTCAACTCACCCGATGCAGCACTCTTACTCCTAACTCGTTTAAAACTGGAAAATCTTCCAGTGTCCAACAATGTCCTTTTACCCAAGAAAATCTCCCACATTAATTTTCAATCTCCAACTTTGGTGTACATAACCTATTTCCCCCACTTCCTAAGCCAATACCAAGTTCAGTTTACGGAGTGTAACCGTTAGAGCACATTACAGAGTTCTGATAAAATGGCCGGCTGAACTATGATCCGGGAACTTAAAAATTTTATCCATTTAAACTGGGAGGGTAAGGATGGCGAAAAGCGATACGGATATTTAGGAATAAAAAAAAACATATTTTACATTTTTCGCTGTAGACGTTGAATAACTAAAATAATGACGAGAAATTAGTAGTTTACTGCGTCTTGCATTAATTAGTAAAAGACGTACTTGCTGAAATTCTATAAGAGGTCTAGACCGTTTAGAGGATAGGACACAAACATGAAGAGGGGATTGTTTTTGAGAGATATTTTCGATATTTTAGTTACGTGAGAATTTATGAATAAAGGATCAAAATTTTCGATGTCTCCTTATGGCGTTATTTATTATTTAACTAACTAGTATTTCATCATCATTTGTAAATATTGTCCCGCATCAATGTCTTTTTCAGTTTGCTCGTAGAAAATTGCGAGAAACTATCCTACTGTCTCAAAACTTAATAAAAGTAACCTAATAATAACAACATCCAATTAAAAAAAAAACATTGATTCTGGTAGCAAAATACCAGTTAAAAAAAAAAAAAAAAAACTTATGTTTACCTATCTCTACTTAATTATTACCGTTTGTAACTTAGACATTGCAAGAATAAAAAGATTTGACTCATTTATAAACTCATTCCGCTCTACGTACCATCCCTGCTTGTAATGCCAAATCCGAATTCCAATTGGCTTGCAAACGTTACGCAAATGGGAACGTATACGTGGGTACTTCTCATTTACACTCAAATTTGATGGTCACACAATAATAGTTCATAAACGGTATAAGTTAGAACAATAACTTTGAAATCAGATGATAAAATATCTATTTAGCTACATACAAAATAAATTTTATCGTAATAGAAGCAAAAATTATACGAAAAAATCACATGAAACGATAAAAAACGGGGTCATTTTTCGCGTTCTCATCGTGTCACACCTTCGGTTGCAATGAAACATTTGGTTACTGCATTATATACTAAAATCATCGTAATTAAATATACTTTCCACACTATAGTCAAAAAAATATCTTCTTATAATTATTTTGAATTGAGAAAGCGAAATACGTTGGTCACACGATTTTAGGTACCTAAAATTTTGAGTAATAATACAAGATTGCCGTTAAACCGAACACCAGCAACCAATCACAGCGTTCTATTCGGTTAACGTCAGTCGCGCTTCGACCATTGGGGAGGTGAGATAGGTCGATCGTCGCTCCGCGAAAAAAATACGTAACTTTTTGTGATTATCCATAGACATACCGTCGCTTGCTTGAACAATATTTTCTACCTCTAAAATTTAAACAATTTAATTGAAACTTTGCCATTGAAAACTTAACATGTTAGACTTATTTGTGTAGTATTCAACTTGAACCGTTAAATTCAAATTTAAGGATAATTCATAAAAAACTAAAATTTTCGTCACCTTCGTGGCATCACCTTCGTGGTGTTTTATACACGAAGGTGATTTTAGGCCACGAAAGTGATTTCTTGCTTTGGTTTATTTTAAAATATAGTGACTGGTGTTTATGTTTTTACAATATTTTAATAACTAATAAATTATACGTGGTAAGTAGAGATCAGTACATCAATAAATAAATAAGGGCCTCGTATTTTTGTTGTCTGTCTGTATGACTGTATGTATGTCTGTATATGTGACTGTGTATCTGTTTGTAAGATAAATTTAATCTGAAGTTTGAGTTAAAAGTTGTACAACAAAAATACGAGGCCCTCTGGCCTAAATAAAAAATATATTTTTGTTGAGGGACTGATAATCAGTTAGAGTTCTTTTTTATTGAGGTACTGATAATCCGTTTTTTGCTTCTTTAGCATTTCAGAATGCCACCAGTGTCACCCTTAAAACCAATTGCGTAGAATCTTGTAACTTAGTAGGTGACGTAATCGGTAAAATTTTATCTTGTATTTAAGTAGGTAATTTATATTGTTATTGCTATTTATCTATGAAAATAAGACAAAATATATGTTTTATAAACACTTAAGAGTCATTTACAGTAGTAAAGTTTGAAAAAATTATAGCTGTGAAGTACAGAATCACTTTCGTGGCATCAAAAAATTCAAAACGTTAAAGCTTCCAAACGAGACTCACTATTTGACTGATTTACTGAGAATATAATCTTCACATCAAGCGCTACAATTTTTGTTTACAAAAAGTTGAAATAAGTTAGAAATAAAATTCGCCACGAAGGTGACGATGAGAACCGTGGCGATGAGAAATAGCCACGTATCATTCGGATCCGGAATCCCGTTCATTGGCAGCACTACTGTAAAGTTACATTGTGATTCGATCCTTCCCGGGGAACGAATCTTGCACTTGCCACTTTGGCCATTAGTTTTAGTGTCTCCGCTGAGCACTGAATATGTCAGTAATTTTAGAACAAAATGGATCACAATCATTACGTCTATGGAACTATGCCAGTTTTGAAACAGCAGTCGTTAGTGCGTGTTTTATGGTTAAAAGATGGTTCTAGGAATAGCAGGCGGTCTTTTGTTTTCATTGAGATTGTAGATACTGAAATACTGATATCAGTGCCAATAATTTATTGATTTTACCACTCTCTCTCTCTCTTACGAAAAATCCTCTCCTAAAATCCGAGATCGATCAAATTTCAACCCTCTAGCTAGAGTGATTAAGGAATAACATATGAAACCATCGTCAGTTCATTCTTTACATCCAAATGACGTCCACTGACTGCTTGACAAAGGCCTCACCCAAGGATTTCCACAACGACCAGTCGTGCGTCGCCTGCACCCAGGCACCTCCCGCGACCATCACCAGATCGTAGGTCCACCTAGTGGGGGGCCTGCCACACTACGTCATCCAGCCCAACGAAAACATCATTCAAAATAAAATACGCGTATTTTTAGAAAAAGAGATAAACGAAAATGTATCAGACAACACCATTAATAATAGTTACCGCTTTTCGGGGCTCATATACACAAATCCTACTAAGCTAAACATAACGTCTAGAAGCATATCCAGCTATTTTATTTGCAGTCTAAAGAGATTAAAAATGCATTTGGCGTTAGTCGTTTGAAAAGAATTTAATTAAAACTTGCCTCGTATCGTAAACACTAAGCAGTAATCAATTTGTTAGCACGAATCATTCGACGAGCTTTATAGCAAAGGCAATAAGGCATCATGGATCTTCAATTAACAACTGAGCGATATCGACTTTAGCATAATAAAAGCTGTGTCCAAAACTGACAAAGACCAATAAAATCTAGATAAGAAAAATTCGTAATGGTCAGAAAGAGAATTTACTTTCTGCCTAAAAAGATACATTGTAGTTTCTTGAGGAGAAGATCTCATCCACATGTGCCAGTAAAGCTTCAACCACAAGATTCAAGATGTGTTGTTGGTAGATCTTTGTCAATAAATAAATAAAATAAACCACACCAAGGCGTGCAGCGATCTGCATCGCTGTCATCGCGGCGCGATCAAAGGCCAATGACAGGTCGCGCGACCCATGACAGTTCACGTGACCTGTCATTTCCCTATGATCGCGCCGTGATCACCCCGGCGATAGCGATCTGCCCCCCTAGACAAAACGCACTTTTTGATCGAATCGAAAATCGAATCCGTCAAAACTCTATACAAAAAAGGGGCTTTTCGACCACTTTTCGACTGGTTTGCGATTATAATTTGCACTTTGTCTAGACCCACTGCACGCATTGGTGAGGTTGAATCATTAATCGTGCCAGTTACTAAGAGGAAATATTGTTGAATGTATTTAAATGTCAATAACCTGGCTGACTTCTTAGCTACCCGTTTACTTAGTTTTTATACGAACCAGAAAAAGGTTAAGCCCAGGATGATGATATTGAGAAATGTTTTCTAAAACAAAGCTGGAATATCTACGACAAATACCTTTCACTAAATCAAGTTAAGGATCAATAGACGGAAAAGTTTCTTGGAATTACACGAACTAAAATAAACGTCTGGTATAAAATCATAATCTTCTTATGAGAAAACAGGCAAGACAGTACATATTTCATTACTAAGAAAAACAACAGATTATAAGGGTCGTTGACACCATGTCGTGTTTTCTAAAAATAATTTACCGTCTTAAAAACCCAGGTTTTAATTAAGATAGAAATGAAATGAGAATACTAATTAGCTGAAGATTTTTCATAGGTACGAGTAAGTTTGACTTATCACAGTAACTTACTTAACACAGGACAACTGTGTCTTCTGATTTCATAAATACTATGTCAATTAATAATTCTGTAATAATCAGAATCTATGATAGTCAACTAGGTATTTATAATTAGTTCCTTCTGTGACTAAAGATGAAAAATATAGGTATGAAATGTCTGATTGGCAGATACTAATCAAACAAGTAAAACCAAACCAAAGCAAAACTACAGATTCACTTTATGCCTATGCAAGCCACGCTGCATCCAGAGCGTGAGCGCGGCCGGTGAGCCGATTACGCTAATCGGCCACGTCTGCCGTCTAAAGATGAAAAATATAGGTATGCAATGTCTGTTAAAGTGTTTTTTTTAAAGCCTATTTGCAATAAGTAAAATTTTATAAAAAAAAATAAAACCGACTCCAAAAAACCTACACTAAAACGTAGAAAAATAATTACTAATTACCTACTTATTTATTAGGACGAATTATTAATATTTATGTAGGTATACCATGATTGATACTTCTATACGCAGAAAAAAGATTTTTTCAAATCGGTTCATAATTGGCGGAGTAATCACGTAAAAAACATAAAAAAAAAAAAAAAAAAAAAACATACGGGTCGAATTGAGAACCTCCTCCTTTTTTGAAGTCGGTTGAAAATAAATGAGTTTTATGAGTTTTTATGACTTTTTCTGATTGCAAAATGCTAATCGGACAAGTAAAACCAAACTAAAGCAAAACTACAGATTCACTTTATGCCTACGTAAGCCACACTGCATCCAGAGCGTGAGCGCGGCCGGTGAGCCGATTACGCTAATCGGCCACTTCTGCCGTCTAAAGATGAAAAATATAGGTATGCAATGTCTGTAAAAGTGTATTTAAAAGCCTATTTGCAAAAACAAATGAGTTTTATGAGTTTTTATGACTTTTTCTGATTGCAAAATGCTAATCGGACAAGTAAAACCAAACCAAAGCAAAACTACAGATTCACTTTATGCCTACGCAAGCGTGAGTGCGGCCGATGCCGCGGTGAGCCGATTACGCTAATCGGCCACGTCTGCCGTCCTCCGAGAGGGCGCGCCACTGAAGGCATTATCTCATGAACCCAGCTCACGTGGTCCGAATACATAATCATTGCTAATAGTTATGGTTAGGTTTATTTTTACGATTCTAATTTGGCTCGCGAAAGTATGGCACTTAAAGTTATGTTTGGAAAGGCTGTGTTTACGAGTACGTCCCGGGCTGGAACTGGTTTAATTGATATTAATTATGCAACCCAGATTATTTTTATTGGTAAACTTAACATTTTAATGGTTATGGACTGAAATATGGAACTAACACCTGAAAAGCTAATAATGTTCATAAATTAGATTCAAACTTAATACGTCTCATGAGCAATGATAAGTAGAAGTGAAAATAATATAGATAGGTAACAAACATTTAAATTAAGTTTTACTTTCAGAGCACAACATTTCTAGGACTTCTTATAATTCATCACTCTGCTGAACCCTCTGGTAAATACTACTGACATGTTTAAAACTTTAGAACTTTAGCAAATCTAGGTCATAAACTCTAGGGCCCTTATGTGTGTCAAGATTACTAAGTTTGTAGACGTGATAATATTGTGTTGGAGATAATTATGAAACTTGGTATAACACAAAATGGCTATTTTACGAGTATGTTGTAGAAAACTTTAAATTAAAGAAATTAGGTGACTTGTACGAACCGTCAAGTTAATGTCAATCTACCTCTGCAAAAACTTTTGCGTCAGCAGATGTTGAAACAAAACCTTGTTTTAAGATAAAATTGACATACCCCGATAAATAAGCCACCTGAACCTAAAGTAAGTAAAAAGAATCAATAGACAAAGGTCCCCTATATTTTTTCGTAGAAACTGGATCTTGGCAAGCTTCTCTTTACTAAGAATTACTTTAATGTTGACACTAAAAATAACAGATTTTCTGAAAATTACTTTAAATTAAGTACTTAAAAGTTACATGGAAAAGGTGTCATGTACCGCATGGCATAGTCTTGAAATAAATTCGTTCGTTTCAGCCAAATGACGTCCACTGCTGGACAAAGGTTTTCCATATTGAACGGTCCTGCGCTGCCCGCATTCAGGTTCTTCCCGCGACCTTTACCAGATCGTCGGTCCACCTAGTAGGAGGCCTGCCCACGCTACGTCTTCCAGCCCGTGGTCGCCACTCGAGAACTTTTCTGCCCCAACGGCCATCGTCTCTATGAGCTATCTGCCCTGCCCACAAATAAATTAACGAACGAATATACGTTAATGATGATCAAATTCTAACAGTTACGAGTAAATTGAAAAGTGTCCGATTTCACAAAATCGCTGCAACTGGGTTGATGTTAACAGTTGCTTGGTATTGAGTTCCTTACTAACTCAGCTGATACCGTACGAAACCGAACTTCGACTACAGCGGGCTATTATACCAACTAATACACCACTAATATTCGAGTATGCGAACTTGCTAACAGCTAAGTTTGGGAAAACCTATATAGGTACAACGCGTAATTACAAAATACCAGACTGAAACAGTTTTAATTGAAATATGATGACACATTTTTGGTGACACAGTTAATTGCCCCATACAAGTAACTAAGTAGGTATTATTGACAGTTTCAAATTCCCAAAACTACAGCAGCTGTAGACAGCAAGTGCCATTTTATGGATACAAATATAGCTGCTATATTTAACACAATCATGTTGTTAAGTGATTTTAGAAGTTATTTTGTGGACAGTTAACTCTTCGTCAGGAATTGCTTCCCTCTATGAAATATGTTTTAGATAAATAAAGTTTCGAGAGTTTACCTTTGTTTAGCTTTTGTTACCAATACCAAAACATTTTAGATGTACTCTCAACATTCGAAAAAATACCATTTCATTTTTTTTTATCTTTTTGATCTGCCCTGAAATGGATACAGTTTACAATTTTCATATTATGATTTTCCAGGAAAAAGCCTAGTTCTACATATTTCAACCATTGCAAAATAATACTTCTCAGCTAGTAAAGGCTCGCACAAATAAAATCTTATAGTAACTCTAAGTGGAGCCAAACTTAATCGCGCGGCGTACGTGCGGGAACAAACTGGGCTATTGTTCTCTATTACTCGTAAAAATACTCGGTTATTACTTCGCGAATAGTTTTTTAATCGAGACACAATAGATAACTAATCAATTGTTACTGCTTGGGGATTGATGGGATAAAGTAGCTATGTTTCTGTCATTGAAGTAATATTTCTAGCGTATACATTATAACTCAATGGTTTCTGTCAAGTTTTAAGGTCTACTTCCAAATGTCTATAGCTGATTTTTTACGTAAGTCTAATTTTGTTACATTTAATTTACCCTGTTTACAGTCATCAGTTGGTTTTAGTCCAGAGTGGACTGAGAGTCTTATGCCCGAATTGACAAATATTATACTATGAGGTATCACAGAGCGCGTGGACGCACAGGGTCACACACGAACCAATCACAGAGCTCTATTCAAAGCTGTGCGTTAGATTTGCTGTTTCACGTAAGCAAGTATCGTTTGTGAATAGTGTGTTACAGTAGGATGTCAAAGCTTTTGGGGATAATTATCGGAATTATTAAATTTATTGATCACTTCCATCAAAGAACGACTGCAGGATTTTTTGTTTCAGGGTCTACCATTATTTTTTCTAGCTAATGGAATAGTTTCTAGATCACAATTCCCAAAAACGTGGACTACCTCCCATTAAGTAGTTACGTGCCAGCCATATCTTAGTTTTGGCAGAGTGGAAGACCCAAGTATACTTCAAATTAGGAGTAGGAAACTAAATTCCGAACCCAATAAATCCAGGGCTGTCACTTTAAAGTTTTTTTTACAAATCTTACTTTTGCCTTAACACATAGGTGCTGTCGTTTCAGTTAAACGACGTCCACTGCTAGACAAAGGCCTCTCCCAAAGACTTTGACAGCGACTGGACCTACGCTGCTCGCATCCAGGCACCTCCCACGACCCTCACTAGATAAAAGATACAGTCCTCTCAACTTAAGCTGAGAATTGCATTTGTGTGAGTGCACACCGATAGTGTAGAGTGGCAATCGGCTTGAAGCGCGGCGCGCGTCCCGCGCATGGTTTAAACCGGTTTATTTATAGCAAGCGGCCTGAAGCGCGGCGCGTCCGCCACGCACCGCTTCCTTGCCGCTCACAAACTTCACTTCACCCCCGGTACTGGTAGCAGATACGTGTAATTTTATGTAATTGTGTTCCAAATATTAGTGAAATGGCTCCTACTGTAAGTGAATTTCCTGTACGAAATCCATTAAGCATCCAAGTGAAAGACATTTTATGCAAATTGAATACGTATTTTAAAGGTGTGAACGAAAAGTTTTTAGTCTGTTTTTATTTTGTAATTTTATAAAGTTTGTCTTTTTGTTGTAATTTTGTAAGGCTGGCTGGACGCCCTCTCTATAAACGGTGCTCGCAGAATATCAGCGTCGAGGTACTTCGTGCCTTGGCATATGCTGAGCGAGGACCTGTTTTTATTTATTTATTTATTTAAAAGGATGTGTCAAGTGTCGTTACATCGGCCCAATTGGTAGCAAGTGTTTTATAGACTTCCTTTTAATAAAACATTAATTTTATTTGTATGTGTTTTACTAACGGTACTTTTGGCGATCACTCACACAAATGCAATTCTCAGCTTAAGTTGATAGGACTGTAGATAGATAGAATGCGTAGTGTGGACACAGTTACAAATAATTAAAAATAAACAAGTTATATTAATTAGTTATTACTTAGTAATCTTGACACTGAACTAATCCGCACGAAAGAAGTTTTTCTTGAGCTATCAGCTACGATGAATTATTCTGTAAAGTTATCCACTCAGTTCTATCCTACTATAATTTTTTTTTTAATCTTTATTTATTAACGAGGGTTTATTCACTTAGTGAATATGTCACCCTCATAGAGGCTTACAATAAACAGTGGTTAACCAATTATTATCTTCGATTTATACCCGCCTGCACCAATCTATACAATAATCTGGCGGTCTTAGATAATGGAAAAGCTAAAATGGAGTTACAAATGCCAGGTATTCTTAAATTAATATTGTGGTAGTTATTAATAGCGGATCTTTCCACTTCGTTCCGCGCACACTCCACCAATATATGGTATACGTCTTCAACCACGTTACACTCCGAGCAATTAGGAGATGTGACTTTTCCCATTAGTGCAGCGAAATTGTTTAGCGGGATGTGTCCGGAACGGAGTCGAAAGCTCATCACAATCTCTTGTCTGCCCATATCGGTTCCATCAAACCAAGGGTGTCTGTGGATGGTCGGTTGGATTGTTTTGTACCAGATGCCTTTCATTAGGGACCTTATGTCAAAATGTCCTACTATAATATTATCTAGGACTTAAATAGTTCCCAACGTATGCGAAAGTTTGGGTGTCTGGATGTCTGGATGTTTGTTACTCTTTCACGCAAAAACTACTAAACGGATTTTGACGAAACTTTACAGTATTATTGCTTATAACCCAGAATAACATATAGCCTATAATTTATGATGAATGATGATCTGTGACAAACTAAATTTCACGCAGGTGAAGCCGCGGGCAAAAGCTAGTGTTTCCATAAAGCCTTTGATACGACCTTAGGCTTATAAAATATGTTTAAACATAGAATTAAATAAAATACAATGGTGTAGCTTTAGCCATACTATGCGCCTTAAGCTAAATGTAATCGTTGCGCATGGCACGCAGCCAAGACACGCTCTCGGGCATTATTTATTCCGTGTTGTGGCAACCCTAATTCGATATTAAATGTAACTTGATCTTTGCTGAGTTAAGGAAGTACATTTTTGCGGGTTGGATAACTTGTTTTGGGATCAGAAACTGAGCGGTTGTTAATATACTGAAGTTGATACGTCAGCACATCAATTATGTTGCAAAATTATACATTATTACTTAAATAAGACACAATATAGCCTATAAAAGGTAATGGGAATATAGTTCCCACCATATTTTGTAACTTATTCGCTTGTCTTAAGGTCCAAAAACAATGAAAAAATTGATTATATTATGACTCTTAAAGGGTTAAACCACCTTGTTTACCATAATGTGCCGTTATTGTAATTTTCAAGACCAGCATTGGATAAAGTTAGCTCAAAAATACCCTGTTTTATTGTAATTTGTCCAAATTCTATCAGGATGGACAGGTTGTGGCCTCTGAGAAAAGGATTGTCCCTATGAAGGGCTTCGGGGACCATTATCTTACAGTGCCACGCCTCTGAATCCAAGTGAATAGATGTATGAACTCTATCGAGATCCCAAAGTCCTGGGTTCCATTCTCAACAGCTATGTCAGTTTGGTTAAATAATACATTATAGACTTGAATCAATGGAAGTGTAGAGGGTTTATAATTGACTAGCTTTCCGCCCGCGGCTTCGCCCGCGTGGAATTTTGTCTGTCACAGAAAAACTTTATCGCGCGCGTCCCTGTTTTAAAAACCGGGATAAAAACTATCTTATGTCCTTTCCCGGGACTCAAACTATCTATATGACAAACATCAAAATCGGTTGAGTGGTTTAGGCGTGAAAGCAAGACAGACAGACAGAGTTACTTTCGCATTTATATTATTAGTATAGATTCCGCACTTCGTAGAACATGTTAAGTGACAGATGTCTATGTCAGCTCTAAAATCTGAAACTAGGATTGTGTGTGATCACAGATGTTACCAATCAGTGGAACAGTGTTGGCCCAATTAAAATACTTACCGTATTGTAGAGTTTTTTAGTATGCCTATAAATGAAACAAATTCATGAACTAATGTGAAATAATATTAAAATTTCAATGCTTCCAAACTTTAGCCCTTTAGGTACTTTTTGACGACCAAACCCTTATTAATTATACAGATTGCATCCTGATCCAAATGTCACTTGCAGTCGTATTCAAGTGTCTAGCATTGTTACAATCAAAAATAAACTCTACCATTCCTACCATAAAGTCCACATTTAACAGACCGCTTAACCCAAATCGCAGTTTGGTTTTGAACGATCTGCGAATATGTTATCACTTCTACGATCTCAGACTTAAGGTTGATTTTCTTACAGCAGCGCATGTTGTGTAATGTATTACGCAATCGCTTCCGACTGTCGGTATTGACATTGGCTGGTATTTCAACTTTCTCCGATGCAAGTGTTTAAACCAGATGTAAATTGGTCAGCAGTTATTAGTTATATTAATAGTGAGTAGAATTCTACGTCTAGACGTATGGACCCTAGGGTCCATTTTGACAGTGACAGAAAGAATATCGCGCATTTTTAGGGTTCCATAGTCCTGACAAGGAACCCTTATAGTTTCGATATGCCTGTCTGTCCGAGGTTTTGCTTGGAAATTAAAATTCCTTAGAAGAAAATATAAAAAGTGACTTTAGATAAAGTAATTGCTTGCTTCTGAAGTATATTGTGTTAGCAACGGACAACTACGAAACCCTACACTGCGCGTGGCACGACACGCACTTGGCAATTTTTTTTTTATTTAGACCAAGGCAGGTAATTGCCTTGGTCTAAATAAAAAAAAATATCTGCCCTGTAAGTGCTTATTCACGCCGGATTATAGTGTTCAGAAAAGACTGCAGCAGGCAACGAATCTACGACTGCCTCGACCCAGAGATTGTTTTGAGGCTTCTAGTACAAAAATCACTTTTATTTGTTAGTTTGGTTTGGATATTGTTTAGTTTTAGAACTTTTGTGGGCTCTTTAGGCCATAATAGACTAAAAAAGTCGTCATATACCCAAGTTATAATATCAGTTATGACCATCCACAAAATAGAAGGATTAGTATTAACAAAGAATGTTATTTACCAAAAACCTAAGGCAAATAAAAAGATGTCTTGCAGTATGCTCTTGACTTGAAGGGTCGTGGGTCATTAGAATATGTATAAGTTAAAATATAATATTCATGGTCAGGCATTACTTAATGTCTGGATTGCACAACCTCATTATGTTAAGGCTAGTACTCACTAATGACCTTATCTAACATTAAATTAATTTTAATATTATGAGTAGTACTTTTAATTTCTGGAGGTTATTATGTTCCTATTTATAAATCTCATTATTTTATCATTACCAGATGAAATTACATTTTTGAAAAGTTTTAACGAAAAATTTAATAACATTCCGAGCTCAATGAACTTGAATAATTTATCAAATATAAATTAAGCGATAATTTGGATGTGATGAAAATATTTCCAATGACTCATTAGCGACGATAGGGTGGGTGTGAGCCTAATTATTTTCCTTAATTAACGTGGAATTAATGAATCATTATGACACGGAGACAAAGACTTTGACACAAAATATTTAAAGTACCATGTCTATATTTAGTACCATTTATTGAGAAAGGCAATATGACTATCTATTGACCTGATTGCAATTTTATTTTTAGCATTTTATTATACAAATTAATGTGTTTTATAAAAATTATCTTAATTATGTAAAACATCATACTAAAATAGAAAGACAGGCACTTTTTCAGACTGGGAATCAGAAGTTGCACATTAAGGCTGAGTTGCACCACTTAACTTTGACCATAACTATAACGATAACCAGTGTTTTTTGTATGGAGTTTGACAGATTTTTGACGTTTGTCAAAGTTATAGTAAGATGGTGAAAACCAGCCTAACTAAAAGACTACATACAGCCTTATTGCTAGAAAGCGTCTCTTACAGTCAACTGTAGTCACTTCATGTAAATTTCAGTGCTTAAGCCGTCATCTGGCTGTTTTGTATAATTAATTCTACTTTATTTTTAAATCTTTTTTATTTTTTTGACAAAAACATACTCGCCCCATCTTCGACTATCATTTGTAAAACGCTCACCAAAATGACCATGTGCTAAGTACCACTATTGAGTCACCGACCGTCTGCACCCAGTCTTACTATCACTCAGTAGTGGGACGGTGCTTGAGGCCAGTGTTGTATCACAACCGCTACAGGCCGGTTGAGTGGAACTGTGTGTGATTACTACTTGTGGTAGGTCAGTACAAATTTTCTTATATCCAAAACAAGTGCTTACTTTGACAAAGTTTCATCAAAATTGTTTTTTTGTGCGGTTATAAGGACAGATTATAAGGAGATTGTTCACAAGGTTATTGAAGTAGAGAAGTAAGTGTCAATGTGTATCAAGGATCTGTACACGCTTATGTGGTGGCCGTCTTGCTCCATTGGATTAGTGGGTGGTTTGTACGAAGTGATAATGTGCGGTTTGATTCCCGAGATGACCTATTTATTTATTGAGTAATTTCACTACATAGAAAATTTTAATGAAAATTTAAAACTACGCAACGGATTTTAAATAGTATTTTTTTAGATAATGTTTATAAAATATGCATACTTAGCACCCGTGCAAAGCCGGGGCGGGTCGCTAGTCTTAAATAAAATTTAGACATTATTTTTTACATTGGAACTAAATACTAACTGAAAATATGAAAAATATCTATTACAAGACACTAAACATAAACTCTTCCAAGGTACGTGAGTCAGCTGACATACTTTTTAAGATGCGACACGCGTAAAAAAATATGTACCTACTAGCGGCCGCCCGCGACTTCGTACGCGTGGATCCCGTTTTACCCCCTTCATCTATCTTACGCGGTTTAGATTTTTTCATACAAATGTTTTTTCCCGCTAACTCCCGTTCCCGTTGGAATTTCGCAATATCCTGTTGTAACTAAGCTTTAAGTTTACTAAGGTACCTGCTTCCCGTGGGAATTCCTAAGTATACTATAACATGCCCAGGAGAATGAAGAATAATTGTACCAAGTTTCGTTCAAATCCGTCGAGTAGTTTTTGTTTCTATAAGGAACATACAGACAGACAGACAGACAGACAGACAGACAGACAGACAGACAGACAGACAGACAAAAATTTTACTGATTGCATTTTTGGCATCAGTATCGATCACTAATCACCCCCTGATAGTTATTCTGAAAATATATTTCTTTCATGTACAGAATTGACTTCTCTACAGATTTATTATAAGTATAGATTAAGTCAGTACGTCAGTAACAATACTACGCTCTTTATTAAAGTAACGATTTTTTAACCGATTTAGCCCTTTTTAAATGTTATTTACGTATCCTGTTATTAGATATTGCTAAAAAGATGTAGTTTTACAATAAAATACCTAAGTAATATTAAAAAACTAAATACTTAGCATAAATTGATGCAATATTTGAGCGGTGATATTGCATATTAGGTAAATTTTGTGACAATTAATAGGCTCACTTACTCCTAAACTCTTAAGAGTACTCTTAAACTTCTAGGCTAGGAGAGGCCCGATGTTCCCTTATTCGTCACATAGTCGCCTTTTACGACATCCATGGCAAAAATTGGAGTGCTTGGGGAAACACGGGACTATTTCCACCTCTCGTTCCCACCGCTACAACTCCTGTGTAGCCAGGATCTACAGCTTGACAGCCAATAAAAACCCAACCAGGGAAGGTCAAATTTGTCCCGGGGGAAAGTTAAACTTGGGGAAGCCAGATAATCGCATATGTCCCTTATTCGCCTCTTACGACATCCACGGCAAGAATGGCAGTGGTTCTATTCTACTGTACCAGAACCATACAGCAATCAATAATTTAAGACCTCTATTACACACTTTTACTTGCTGCATGACGAGTCACTTACAAATCGACGATCACCCATCCGTAATTGACCAAGCCGATCGTTGCTTAATCGATTGTTGCAAAGCCATCATAAAACATGTTTTGCTAAATGGACAGATTGCAAAAAGGTTGGGTTAGAGTTGATTTACGGCTACCTATTAATTGGCCGTTAAAAGCTGAGATTAATTTGTAAATCAAATTATAAAGCGATCCCTCCTTTTAATTTTAACATTATGCTAAGACCTTTCTGTTAGGGATAAGTTAAACTCCTAAACTCAACTAAGCACTCTACCCGTTTTAAATAAAAGATGGTTATTACTTAACGTTTGCGTACTATTTAAGTTTTATATTTTTAATTCATAACACTTTAATAACTACTATAAAACATCGCTTTAACTCTGACTTATCCCGTAGTTGCATAGATTTCAATTTCGGCCACTATTAATAATAAGGTGAACACGAGCATTAATTTGTAGAGATTATCGTATATTTTGTTAATTTTATCCATTTATCATTATAATCTTTCGAGTAAGTTGGCTCTAGTATTCTGTTTATCATTGATTCTGTTTTCACAAAGGTATTAAAGGACAATGATTGCAGTTGTCAGTTGTAGTTTCAAAACTTAAATCACTCACAAACTTTGAAATAAGTAAGCTTAAAGTTCCAATATTTATGTTATAAATTTTAATAATAAACGCATTTGTTCAATCACGAGATATTGACTCTATATCGTTGTTAAGCTAAAGTTTGTTCAGGCGAAAACAAATATTGTTTATTCACAATCCAATAATAAACTCTGGATGAATAGTAAACTTCTGAACACAAGCAAAATCGACCGAGACACAGTATAAGAGAATAGTAATTCATAGTACATAGCAACATCTCAACTTTATGAGGTATTCTTTTCAATAGGGTCTATTCTCAATTCCCACCTCTCGTTCCCACCACTGCAACTCCTGTGTAGCCAGAATCTACAGCTAGACCGCCAATAAAAATCCAACCAGGTAAGGCCATTTTTGTCCCGGGGTTAAGTTAAACTGTCGAAGTTAGGATTCAACTTTTCTTTACAAGCAAGCATATCCAAAGTCCACCAAGCTGCCCTGTCTAGTCAATATTGGAACGCTATTAACATTAAGATGCTAAAGCTATATCCATTTATTCATCATCATCATTTTTTGGTGATTTTTTATTTATTTACAATAAACAGATTTTTTTTAAAACTAAGGCAAACTTAACTCTAAACAAAATAAAAAAATAAACTTATTTTACTCAAAAATAAAAGTGTGTCCGTGAGGCAAAGAGGCGAGAATGCTGGCTGCATTTCCTCGCTGAATGGCAATACTAATACTTTGTGCAAGGAAAGAGCCAGCATTTAGATTTTCCGAAATTTTAATTAATTAAGGGGAAATGGTCCGAAACAGTAATTTAGCATTCGGTCCCCAAGGTACATCATCATCATCTCAGCCATAGGACTACTAAGCATTGGGAGAGGCCTATGTTCAGCAGTGGACGTCCTATGACTGAGATCCATTTATTATTCAAAGAAAAACAAGAGCTATAAAATAACTTCTTTATAAATATACAAAAACAGAATTGGTGTCTGAGATTGATTCATAATACTGACCCATTATGCAATACACATTTAAAAAAATATATTTATGGGCCCTTAATGATTGTATGTAGAGAAGTACTTCTGTTTCTATTTACTGTGGTAGAGTTGCTTCATGTAAAAGGTCAAATATGTGCGATGTACACACGCCAAGTTATTAAGCAATAAATATACATTTGTTTTATGCTCAGCGGCCTTTGACATAGCGTGGTTAGCTAATTTCTGTGGCAAATATGTGGACAAAGTTTACAATAGTAAATAAATGGTTTAAATTGACTTTTACTTGCTATTTCTAAAGGTTGACCGAAGATCTAGTAAAGGTCGCGGGAAGCACCTGGATGCGGGCAGTGCAGGACCGGTCATTGTGGAAACCCTTTGGGATATCCTATAATTAAAACGAACGAAGTTTCTAGCTTTTAGGACGTTTTGTTAAAACGAATTTCTGCTAGGCTAAAGTTATTTATAACTGGATAGTATCATTTGTGTTGCTAGGTATGATTGTAATGTCCGATTAAATATCAGTTGGTAGAATTTTACTTAAATTACTTACAACACAAACAAATAAAAATATACCTGTGGTAAAATCATTACGATTTCTTATAAATTTGGTGACCATCTGGCGTGGTGGTTGGCGTGTATGGATGCAATTATGGGTTTGAATACCATTAGGGTCAAATGTCAGTGGGTTTAGCGTTAATGATAATTAATTTTAGATATAACATTGTTTACAAAATGTTGCCTAGATAAATTGAAGGCTATTTCAACCCATCATGATAGGCTTTGAACAATGAGCACTCCTGTCAAGGACGAAAATACTACCAAAGTAAAGCAAAGTCAGCCAGCCCGTTATCAACCTGTTGAACAAAAGTAATAAATAACAAAAGGATTAGATTTTAACTAAACCTTAATATTTTACTAAGCTTTTAATGTATTTACATGGAATTAAAACCTGAAATTCCATACACAGTCTAATAGTATTTCATTTATTTAGTAAAGAAAATGGTCATGTCTTGGGAATCTAGAGCGGATCAAATAATATTACATCAATATCACTGACTCATAGACCTTTTTGTCTCTTACGGCTATAATATTGTATTATTGATAAACTGTAAATGAAACCTGTTTTGAGACAAATAAATACTTTCTATCTATCTACATATCTGTTCCTTCCTTTGGTATAAATACTTCCTTCATTCCAACCACCACACTGTCAGTTGTAATGACATTACTTCAATGTAATGTCGTTACTTCTGATAGCGTCTATTCCGTTTTACTGTTGTCCTTATGCTGTGGTCAGTATTTCTCACTTTCGTAAATAAAGGCAGAACTTCATCAAACGCCACTCAGTAGATTGAAGAACTTTCAATTTCAATTTTTTACTTCTTTAATAATTATTAATATCCTTATTTTATTTTCTGTTTGAGTTTTAGTTCCTGGCTAGAAAAGTCTAGTCCTTGTAGCTTATTCAAATGATGCTATTATGTAACCTGTACATTAAATTCAAGGCTCAGGTACAATAATAGCAATAATGTTAACGTGACAGACACACTGACACACAATGAGCTTACCACGCGATGTGCTGTTTCCGAGGAAATGAAGTAATTATTCTCTAATTGACTGCTGAATAATGCTCAATATTAATGACTGTTAAATAATAATAAATTGTTCGTGATATAACAATAACCAATTCATAAACATACACAGTCGATTATGCAATAGTTACTGCAGTCGATGCGTTGCGTTGCACTGCGTAGAGGCATATTCCCCTATTGTCATTTCAGCTTAAGTTATAAAATTTAGTAAAATCTTGAATTAATCTCTGTGTACCTACTAGTCCAGTCATTTCGTCCGAAAAAAAGGCAAATAAAAGAAAATGAATTTGCGCTTCTAATTTTTTAATATGTTGTAAGGGATACCTAGAAAAGCTTAACTTGAGATTGTCGACCAAGCTTTCCTAGGAGCTTTCGCCGCCATCTTGGAAAACGCTTAAAATTTGTTTTTCGGCAATAACTCGGCTATCCGATGAGATTCGAAAATTTTTGTAGGACACTTTTTGTAACTTTCTTTGTGCTCTACAATAACGCCCGAACCATTTTTAGCGTATCATGCATCGTTATCGAGATATCGATCGATAAAGTCAAAAATTTTGGACACAATTTTTGTTTTTTTCTTTTTTTTTCTTTGGGTCTTAATAAATATGAAAAATTTCGAAATAATTAAATAATTAATTAAAAAGTAAAAAGTAAAATTTAATTACTTTTAATTACTTTTTTTTAAGTAACGGCAAAGCATTTGTATTAGTTGGTTCTTGTTTTGATCCCTTGTGAGAAACTTCTCCTGGCTAACTTTTGGAGTAGTTGTCTCATCGAATGTGAACTCCGGCGATTGGTTTTTTCTCGAACGTCGTACTCTTTCCGAAGTTTTCGTTCCAGCGAGTGTCATATCAGTCGGATAACCGTCGAATATGATTGCAACCTTTCCTTCGAAGTTATGTTGTACGTATCTGACGTTAATTATTTAATTATTCCGAAATAATTTGTGTCCAAAATTTTTGACTTTATCGATCGATATCTCGATAACGATGCATGATACGCTAAAAATGGTTCGGGCGTTATTGTAGAGCACAAAGAAAGCTACAAAAAGTGTCCTACAAAAATTTTCGAGTCTCATCGGATAGCCGAGTTATTGCCGAAAAACAAATTTTACCCCTTTTTTCAACATGGCGGCGAAAGCTCCTAGGAAAGCTTGGTCGACAATCTCAAGTTAAGCTTTTCTAGGTATCCCCTACAACATATTAAAAAATTAGAAGCGCAAATTCATTTTCTTTTTTGAATGTACGTAATGACTGGACTATACCATGAGTTTACGTTAGGTGTGCTCGCTAGCGAAAACGTCAAAAATCTCTATGGAGATTTTGTTTCTTGAAAGTAGCCGCTAGGGGCGCTGCACAATATGTCATACAATTAATGTCATTTTTTTACGCAGTCGCTAGCGAGCACACGTAACGTAAACTCATGGTAAGCACACTGATCATTGGCCACTAGCGGTGACTGAGTTTGTTCCAATGACATTTCTTCTGAGCACTTGCTACGGGTTTGTCTCGAAGGGCTGGTAGGGCCTAAAAGATAAGGAGACATGAGTAGAGACCCACGAAGGCCTTCTTCTTTACCTGTAAGTGCCAAATCTTGGTCAGAACTGGACAAAAGCATTTGATTTCATTTCTCATTTTGCAATTGAATCGATTCCTGCCAAAACATCGAACAGGAATCGATTTCTAATTCATTTAGTAAAAGTAGTAAACAACCACCAACCACATAACCGTAGAGCAATGCTATGCATCGTACATATTAATTCCTCCACGGTTCCACGCGTGATCATTGAATAACCATGTCATTTTAATTAACGACGCTATCAACTAATGCGATAACCATTTCTGAGTTTTTGCTGGACAGATTGAAGATACCGTGGCAATGACATCAATGAGCATCGTACAGTGAATGTTGATGGTTTGTTGTGTGCCGTGGTGGAGGAGCTCTAGTGTTGTGTGTCAGTGACTCTAGGTGTTTCTTAAAAACGAAGTCTAAAGAAATTCGATATGCTATTACAATATAGTTCTCATAGTAAAGGTCGTGTGTTCATTAGTTAAATAAATATGGTTAAAAAATACAAGAATTTGATAATATGAATTAGAAATTGTATAATATTATGACAGCAAAAAAAAACTAAATTGGTAGGTACCTAGAGACAAAAAAACAGCTCTTAGCTAAATTTAAAATTAATATTGATTAGGGCAAATAAAAGATAATAATTATCTCTTAATATTCACACTATTGACAAAACATAAGAAAAATAAATTTTAAACAATCGAATATACTAAAAAGTCCAATTTCAATAAATTCTAACCTAAAAACCAACTGGGAATCGCAAGCGCCTTATCCAGAGCCAGACTATTTCGATGTCATGCCGTCAAAATATGTATTTAAAAGAAAGAATCACGCCGTCAAAACATCGAAAGAAAGAATCGACATGCAAATTGAATCTCGATATTTGTTTCCCAACACTACTTGGAGGCTACAGCTACACCTTTCACTTTCGATGGGTCGTTGTCTCGCCGTTTTTATGTCATACTTGTAATATCGCGTGCGTGTAACAATGCCGAGTTATTAAGAAAAATCATTCGGGGACCGCATAGAAACTCAGTGATGGATTGTATGCAATTTTATTTATGGGAATGGAAATCGCAATTTCATGTTTTGCGTGAACAATGGTAGTGTTATATTTGCATGAACGAACAATGGTAATGTTATTGAATTTGAAATCAAATTGGGAATCACTCGGATGTTCCAGAGAAAGTACATGAGCTTCCTTGTTTTTAACACATAAATATAAATGAAACAAATTTCAATTTGCTTATTAAATTTTATTTACGAGATTATTGCAACTCAGTTATTTCATAAAGGGTCAAAGTTTCATATTTGTATTAGTTGTCTAGTTCTGTAGGCCTAGGATGCACGCCGCGATAAGCGGTTATCACGCCATTTTATCGATTTTGCCCATACATTTTGACGTCGATAAGAGTATTATTTATCAAGGCGCGCCTGGTTGACAAATTTCTTTCGATATAACTTATTTTTTGTTCAAAACATAGAAATCAGAGCACATCCGGATAAAAAGAACGCATCACGAATTACACAATCTGGTTACGTCCGTGCTAAGAACGTTAATACCTCGGAGATGTAACCGTGATCGTTTACTATACTATAGTGAGCGAGCACGTCCGTGGCAAGTAAAAAACAAAGTGAGCGTTAACGTTAACGCCTCTTGTGACCTCTTGGCATTTGCGCCAATGGAGTTCATCTATTTTTAATTAATTGCTGAGTGAATAATCTTTATATCAATCAATCTGTATATCGTTCGTTCGTTTCAGCCGACAGACGTCCACTGCTGGACAAAGGCCTCCACCAAGGATTTCCACAAAGACCGGTGCTGCGCCACTCGCATCCAGGCATCTCCCGCGACCTTCACCAGATCGTCGGTCCACCTAGTGGGAGGCCTGCCCACGCTACGTCTTCCGGCTCGTGGTCGCCACTCGAGAACTTTCCTGTCCCAGCAGCCATCAGCTCTACGAGCTATGTGTCCCGCCCACTGCCACTTGATTTTAGCGATTCTGCGGGCTATGTCAGTCACTCTGGTTCTCCTATTCAAAGCAATCTTTATAACCGACAAAGCCTTTTCTCGGGCTCGAGCCCAAAATAAAGATCGGCAGGCCAAAGTGGGGCCCTCTTTTTCAGGAATGCTTAAAAGCTCCCATTTCGCCTAAGTCGAGTAACTTTTTTTTTAGGTTTTAAGCACCACCACCATCTAAGTATTTCTGATATTACGTCGTTTTGGAATTAAGTATAACTTTATGCATTTGGAGCGCATACCATTCTGTGTCAATGTTAATTTACCATTTGTGGGCAAGATTGCTCAAGTTTACTGGTGCGAATTATAAGAGGTTTGGCTGCTTTCCAGTCAGTAGCAAAGGTCCTAGATTTGATCCCAAAGTGGCAATTATAATAATATGGTGATTAATGTTTTGGGAATGATTACATGGCAATGTTTGAATTAGGGTACGATACGTACAATTTTGATAGAAATAGAGTCAATAAGTTAGATACCTCCATTCCAGAACCTTGCTACCCCATCGGCCGTCAGTTCTGCATACTATGTTCCCTGCCCACTGCCACGTCTTCAGCTTGCTAATCTTTAGACTTTAGTTCGTTCACGGATCTCCTCATTTCTAATTCGATCTCGTAACGCGTACCGGAAAACGCAGCGTGGGACGTCCACCCACAAGGTGGACCGACGACCTGACAAAGGTAGCAGGAAATCGCTGGATGCAGGCCGCTACCAACCGTGCGATGTAGAGGCCTATGTTCAGCAATGGATGTCCTGTGGCTGAAATGATGATGATGATGAAGTTAGATACCTAAGTGACTTATTGATTTGATAACAGTATTAAAAACCATAGGAAAATATCGATACTGAAAAGCAATTTGCGCCAAATTTAAAAGGAAAATAACTACTACCAACATTCAACGGGGTCGGTTTTATTCGCCTAATTTGATTTTCAATTCGCGTCAATGACAAGCTTTAACACAACTATTATACAGCTATTTAGGTCATATTCCAATGCAGTCAAATAGTACAAGTGTCCGATACCAGATGTTTTCAAGTACCGAAATAGTTTTGCGATTTCCGTTCCCTCAGAGGGTGTGATTGATAACCCAGTATTGGAGGGCTTCCCTCCGAACCGACGCTCTTGAGTGGGCTGCGTCATCGGAACCGACGCGTGCCGCTCGTCACTCATTGCTAGAGAGGTGTTCCTGCTTTTAGGTCATTTTAGGACAAACAGTAAGTTCTTTGTGGAGACCAAATGACTATAAAATATGTTATGTTATTATATCTATGTTGCTTTTTTTATTCGACTGTCTTACAAACTATAGCGACTACGCAGAGAATAAAAATAATATACACGAGTGCAATCTAAGTATATACATATAACTCAAAGGTGACTGACTGCTATTGCTACGGCTTTGCCAATCCTTCCTAGAGAAGTCGAAAAATAAAATCAACAACATCCTGCTTGTAAACGAAATTAAATTACGTCAATAAAATAATAAGTTGATATAATTTTTAAAGTGCTTTTAAATTTTTAACAATTTCAATTGTGCAGTCGAAAGTACAATATCAGACTAATGAAAATAGTATCTTTTATAACCGGCTAAGAAATGTATCAGACTTTAAATTAGCTTGACGTAGTTTTTCTTTTCTACACTGTAATAATAGAAGTAATAATTCAATACAAGCAACATTGTTTATTTAACATGATTAAGTAATACAGTTAAATAATAACTTGACTCAAATTAAAAATAAAAGAAGAAAAGTAACTATTTAATCAAAAACGAAAGCAATGCAATTAAACTTTGCAGTTCGTCATACAAAGTGGAAATTACTCGGCTCGTTTGTTTTTCAATTATATCATATTTGTACCCACATGTAGGCTTGTCACACTAGTTACCAAAGACTTACTTGACGCTCCGATGCTTTGAGATCTTCGGTGGTATCATTATTTTACTTGGTGTTGGTTTTAGTTTTATGAGTTAGTAGTTAATATGTGAATTCAGATTTCATTTGTTTTCAAAGTTCTTGTAAATAGATCATCTCAACTCTAACATCAGACTGTTAATCAAATTAATGTTAGATAACTATTTAAATTCTGTAAGAAGCCGGAAGGAAAAGTTGGTATGCCCGCCACTAGGTGGACCGACGATCTGGTCGCGGGAAGTACTAACCTAGAGCTTAGTATGACCGGTCGTTGAGGAAATCCTTGGGAGAGGCCTTTGTCCAGCTATGGACATAATTTCGCTGAAACAAACGAAAAGTAAAAATAATTTAACTAAAGAACCTGATAGAAGAGAATATGAAAAGTGACTTTAGTTAGATGAAGTAATTGATTGCTTCTGAACCCTACACTGAGCGTGCCACGACACGCACTTAGCCAATTTTTAAATTAATTTAAATGTTAATTCTTTTCAATTGTATGACCTTTAGATTAACTGTTACTCAACCACAGCGCCAAATAATGTCTTCAAATATGTCGAAATAGCTCTATATCGTTGAAGAATTCGCAGACTCCGATAAGAATTCCACGGATATCTCCTACAAATATCGAAGAAATAACTTGAAATATTCCTAGAGTTATGCAGCCAGTGAAATATTTCCTTACACGCTTTTTCAATTTTAAGTAATTAAAACCATTTTTCACAATACATCGAAATGTTTATTAACACGTTGTCCAACCTTCAAGTGCAAGTTAATTGTTATTGAATTTCCGGAAATCAAAATTATTATGTGAATTCACGCGTAATCTATCTATACTTATAATAAATCTGTAGAGAGGTCAACTCTGTACATGAAATATATTTTCTAAATAACTATCAGGGGGTGATTAGTGATCGATACTGATGCCAAAAATGCAATCAGTAAAATTTTTGTCTGTCTGTCTGTCTGTATGTATGTTCCTTATAGAAACAAAAAATACTCAACTGATTTTAACGAAACTTGGTACAATTATTCTTCATACTCCTGGGCAGGTTATAGTATACTTAGGAATTCCCACGGGAACGGGAATTATCGGGAAAATCCTTTTGTATGAAAAATCTAAGCCGCTTAAGTTAGACGCTTGAAATTTGGCATACAGGTTCCTTAGTAAACTTAAAGCTAAGTTACAACAGGATATTGCAAAATTCCCACGGGAACGGGAGTTAGCAGGAAAAAACATTTGTATGAAAAAATCTAAACCGCGTAAGATAGTTGAAGGGGGTAAAACGGGATCCACGCGTACGAAGTCGCAGGCGGCCGCTAGTAGATCATAATATTATGAGTTTACTATTTTTGGTAAAAATCAAGAGTTACGTTTAAGTCAGTGCGTGTTGATTAATAATAAAAATCATAATTTCCAACAGTAATCCATTTGAATGGATGCAACTGATTTTATCGTAGGTTACGTCTAATAAAATCATATTTAAACCAACTTTTCCTGCTGTACCTACTCGTATAGAATCATGGAAGGTGGTTAAGTGGAAATTGTAAAATCAACAGCATTTCGATTAAATTCAATTTGCATGTAACTAATAATTTAGATTTCAATAGCCTCATTTATTAATTTTCATATTTCCTATAAGCCCTAATTCAAGCTTTAAATATTATATAAACCTGTATTTAATCAGCTTATGAAGCGTTAATTAATTGTGCATTCCTAATCGGATTACTGTTATAAAGCTAAACGATTTGGTCTGCTGAATAAGTTATATCCTGATTACAAAAAAAAATATTGCGTGGAAAGGTTCCGCTTCACAAATAAACAAGCGATTCATAACATCACTCGTGTGATCATCATCACCATTTCGGCATTTTTCTTTCACATTATCAGCTTCAAATAGTTCGTGACACCCAAAGTAGACAAAAAGTTCGCAACATGCATTTGTTACTTAGAAAGATGGTGCATCAATTCTTTTGTCACGTTGCATGTCACGAACTCTTGACGCTGTACCTACTTACATTATTATTGCTCACAGATATGTTTGCATTCGTATTTCCACTCCTCAAAGCTTAAATTCCCACAGATACCCACACCTTCATAGCGATAAGACCGCCTAGTTGTACCTTGTGTCAGGCCTGGCTCACTCCGCGCGGTACATCCGATAATTACCTACAGCGAAGCGCCCCGCCGGCGGGTATTATATCAGTCGAGTGTCACGCGCGCGCTCGTCAGGACGCTGGCGTGCTAGTATGATTATAATTCTATGATCGAAGTATTATTTAAAAATGGACATAAAGAGAAAGAAATATTGTGCGGCGTTCGGGTGTTAAATTCGAAAAGTAATCTACCGGATTCATCTTTTTTTTCGCTTCCCAAAGATGTTGACCATGTAGGTAATCAATAATTCTTAGGATAGTATAGGAACCTAACCTACTATGACTACTGCTCAGAATGCGTTCGTTCGTTTCAGCCAAATGACGTCCACTGCTGGACAAAGGCCTCTCCCAAGGTTTTCCATAATGAATGCATACTTACCTACATACGTACCTCATTACAGATAATTAGATTAATTATTTTTTCACTAGACAGCAACCCTAACAGCGTAAGAAGAGTTCAGAGGCACGCGATAGAAAGAGACAAAACTTGTAGGTGAATAAAATTGTAGGTACGTAGTGCTGTGCGAGCTGAATTCCACTATATCGCGTCGTAGCAAGACTTGCATTTATTTAAATCGTCTTGCGGAGTAATCCTTCTGTACCTGTACTATTACTTATTCTGTGCTTGTGTGTTCCTTTTCTTTCTGTTATGTTATTTGGTGTGCAATAAAGTGTATTTATTATTATTATACCTGCCGTACTCGTATAGCATGGAGGGTGGTTGAGTGGAAATTGGAAAATCAACAGCATTTCGATTTAATTCAATTTGCTTGTACTTATAATATAGATTTCAGTAACTTTATTTATTCATTTCACATTTACTTAAACCTAAAATGCAAATTCTTGCTTTAACAGTAGGTAGTTGTCTTAGCAGTTTTGGCTATGCGTTGATAGTCATTCAGGACGAACGGTTTTATACGCACGGATGACAGCACATCAAGGTTGACACTGTGGCTTCTTATGTAACTTTAATTGGTACTGCTTAGCAACAATGTATAGTCTGATATACCTACTATCGATTGAAATACTAGCTTTTGTCTGTGTCTTCACTTGTATTGAATTTGTACCCCTTTTTCAACTCTTTGGTTTCAAAATTCACCTCGAATTTCGGAAAATTATTTCTTAGTGAATACCAATGCCAAATCTGTGTGGCTTTCAGCGCAATATTTAGCAATTAAGATTCGTGTCGATAGATCATTCAGTTCATTAACGAGTGCCTTTCATATTATACATTAATAGAAGATTAAGTATCGAAAGCAATAAAATATACGCGCATGCCGATATTAGGTCCATTGTTAGTTTTCCTATTTTTCATTCAAATAGTACGTTTAATATTCCCGACATGAAAAAGGGTTAAGCTTAAATTTCTTTGGTCCTCCATGAATACACCGGTGATTCAGCTGAATACCGCGTTGTTAGGACCCTGGATGGCCATACACACCTTTGGTGACACTTCCTTTCGCCGTGAACACAAAAACTCTATTTATGATTGTGTGACAAGCATTCAAGAATATAATGTAACTTTTGCATGAATAAACAGGAAAATACGAACTTAAATGTTACATTTTTATTCTCGTTTATTTATTTTCATAAAGGTTTTAGATACACTTTTTCACACCATTTATAAAATGTAGACATTTTTTTGGAAGTGGCCAATTTTTCTAATAGCCCTTCAAGTACCAGTGAATCTAGACATAATAGAAATCAAATGTTACCACGGTCTCTGTGACTGCTTAGGGTTCCACGGGCACACGTTACACTTGTTATACAATTTTTATGTAACCTACATCATAGTAGAATGATAATATAACATCTTTGATCTCGTTTAGATATAAACAAGCACAATGTATGTACATAACGATTAGAAAATTTACAACGGTTATCAATCAGGTACATTTATTATGTACATATTCATCAATATCACTGCGGCATTTCTAAATTACAATTTGATTAAGAGTACATTTGAATTTTAAATTACATTTAAATCAATTCTCTGGCTGAAATAGAAATCAGCTAAAAATAACATTGCTCTAGTAATTGATGCAAATGCGCTTCAAATAGCTGGCTAGTATGGAATTTGTATTCTAAAACCTTCAACAATGAAATGTCCATTTCGAGTATTCCTAAATTATTGGACATGGTAACAAAATACCGATCAAATGAATAGCTCTATAGTTATGCATGTCAGTTGCCCATTTATTTGTTGGTATTTTTGGAAATTATGTACACAAATAAATTCGAAATTCTAGCCAAAAGCCGAAATTTTGTTCTATATCTACCTGTTACGCTTTAGTAAAACATATTGGTCGTAATTACTTATTAATACGCATTAACTGCGTGCATTAACCATGCGTTAGGAACGACCTTACAATCTTAATCCACTTCCACGTAAAAAAGTCTTCGTGGGACCAAAGTAGTTTAGTTTTTATCCTCAAACCGGACATTAACATAAGTGGTACAATTTAAGCATGAGAAAGACCTTGTTGCATCACATATGCGGCCATCAGAATATAAATGTCTGCCAACTGACGTAGAAAGTGGAGTCACGTAGGTGAATCTGAGGTAGAGAACATTGGCCCTTGTGGCTTTTGATTTAGAAAATATTTTCGTGTGGAAACGGAAGCACAGATTTATTTTTGCGTTGAATATGTATTCGCTCCTGTAGTTATGTTTACACTAAAAGTAGCGTTTAAGGTGTTGTGACACTTGAACTATGTCCCAGCTTTATGATTTATCAATTTTTGCACTGGTACATTTTATGAAGAATTCAGAGCGACTATTATAATTTTTTGTACTTGGCAGTATTCAACTATTGTTTTTGCACAAAAGTTGTGTCTTATATTTACATGCCTTTTTGTCTACTTTCCAGAAAATGAAGCTGGTTTGGTGCTGCGTCGTTGCAGCATCGGTACTCGCAGCCTGTGTAGCGGTGGACGTCGAGAAAACTGTCCAGCAAGTCCAAAACATTCTCCAAGCCAACAGTGGCCTGCCCAGGCTAACCAGAGATGAAATCATACAGTTACTAAATGATATCAGAGCTGAAGACGCAAAAAGCAAATCATCTTCAACCTCCACGGAAGATTCTCGAGAAGTTAAATCTACTGAAAGACCTTACAGGATTGAGGACAATGAAATTAACCCAATTACGCAGTTGCCAAATATAAAAGAAAATGTTGTGTCGAATGAAAAAGACAGAACAGATACTGCTCCTGTGAAGCCTACCTTTGAAAGCACAACTAAGAAGAATGAACCGTCAGTTGTAGTTGTCTTACCCTATACACCACGAGATGGCTCTTCATTACAAGAGTTATACACGCGCCCACCTCGCGTTGAAGTGGTACCAGTATCACAAGTTACTTCAACTGCAAGACCTAAATTAGTTGATTCCCTTGAAAAACTACACAAAACCATTCAAAATACGAAGCCAGCTAATAAAAAAGCGAAGGTCGATGACTTTCCAGCTGAACTTCAAGCATTCCTAAACGCTCACGGCTTGAAAGGCAAACCAGGACAAGATAATTTTCTATTGCCTCTGGATGGTTTCAAACCTTTACCTCCGGC
Source organism: Ostrinia furnacalis (assembly GCF_004193835.3). Lineage (NCBI taxonomy): Eukaryota > Metazoa > Arthropoda > Insecta > Lepidoptera > Crambidae > Ostrinia > Ostrinia furnacalis. Next base: position 62,360 of record NW_021130339.1, on the reverse strand, counting down.
AAAAGTAGTGGATGGATCAGTTCAGTTGCCCGAGAACATACTTTTGAGTTATGACCTAATTTCCTCTAATACTGACAATGAGCCTGTCCATCAGCCATCATCAAACAATTTCTTATATGAACCTCTCCGACCTGAATTTCCATTTGAGCTGGACATGTCGCCATCTGAGAAGAAAGAGACAGTCTTACCATTAGATCTGCCTGTAAGGAAAACTAAGTCTACCTCTGAGACATCTCAAACAAACTTAGACCCGATTGATTACGACGCAGTGCGCGTGATTCCTTTGCAACAAGGCTTAAACCCACTAAATGAAGTCAAAGCTGCTGCTTTAGAGAGTGATCCAAACAAAAGGCAAGCTGATGAATCGACTGAAGCAGCAAGTAAGGCAAGTTCAGAAACGAGCACTAGTGGAACGCAATCGAATGATAGTCCAACGTTAGATTCTCAGCCGGCCGATTCTGGAGCATCTATAGCTGATTTAGAGGATTCTTTCGGTGGAGCTGCCCCAGAACAACCAGGAGATTCTGAACTGCCTCCACCTAGAAAGAACGGGTTCTACTGGATGTTGGACTGGAACAGTTTCTTAGAAGTAGGAGATGGTGACACCAAAGTGAATATCAGATTTGAACCAAAATTGGGAGATCCACAGATGTTTATACCCGTGAATGTACCGTGATTTGGTTAGTGGGAATGGTTGTTATTTATTTATCTAGTCTTGTTGGAAATATCTGTCACTAATTTACAAAGGTGCTCATCGGTATGCAATGACGGTTATTCACGTAACAGTCTCTAGATTGGGAAGTAGTGATGTGAGTGGGTCGAAAAATGAGCATGGTTGCTCAAATCTAGACCAAAAGTGAACTTAGATGTTAGTGTCAGAGTCGCGCGGTGCATTATAGATAATAGGCCTAAATAGTAAACAATATTTTCTTTAAGAAAATCAGAGGTTTGAAAAGTAAGTGCCTAAAGTAAAGACTACTTCAAAAACCAATACCCGCTTCTGTTCGCTGCTCTATAAATTTATAGTTAATTGTCTAATTTGACAAATATGCAGTTAGTGCAAACATTTACTTTTAATTCGCCTATTTTTAGATTACAACTAATAATGAAAGAACAATGTACATTAGAAAGATAAATATATGAGTTGAATGAGTGAAATTGACGTAAAGAATGCCTTGACGCAGTTGCCGGACCAAAACGATCGATCGAAAGTTAGCTAAGTGAAACCGTCGCGTGTAATGTTACATTTATAATTAGTAGATAGTATAAAGCCATCTTTGTATGTAAATAGCGTGTTTTAGAATTAAATTAGTTTGAAAAACAATTGTGTACTTTTTCTAACATTAACATTTTCACAGTTGCAATCAAATAAAACTACTCGTATACTTACCATTTTTACATCCATAGATATAATTAGGTAGGTATTTATTATCAACTGTTTTCCTAGGTGAAGTTAGACATATAAAATGTCTTTATTTTATACAAATTTAATACGAAAATATGCTTATAGTCAACCACAGAATGATCAGTGTTCGAAGTTCAGTTCTGCTGTTACACCGGCTTATGCAAAATAAGCTGTTGCGTTGGGTTTTGTAAAGCCGTGTATTCATTGCGGCATTGTGGGTGTGAAAACGTTACATCTTTGGTGGTATTTTACCTTTATCCTTTAAATAATCCATTTTATATAATTTTTAGGGTTCCGTAACCCAAAAGGTTAAAACGGGTGGAACGCTTAAAGAATGGCACTTGTCCATCTATCAGTTTATTAAAATCCATTTTCTCAAAACGCGTGGAGGGGTGGTGTCAAATAGAAATTAAAATCAAATATTTATGTCTGCAGTCCCTTGAAGTTAAAAAATATCAAGCTTCTAAATCAAACTATTTACACACTTACAAGTTTGTACGGACTACGGATCCCTTAATGAGTGAGTCCGAATCTCATTGGACAGATTTTTTTGTTCAATTGATACCGTAATTATAGCCCCACGTTGGGCGCCATTTGCCCGTTACATATTCCTCCAACTAGAATGAAACGTGAAAATTCGCTGAAATGAAACTGTAATGGTACAGAGGTGTCCTAAATGTTTTAACGATTGAAGCCTCGCATGGAAACTTGACTGAACGAAAATGTATAGATTTCGGGGAGCTGTCACCAGTTAAGATATTTTTGATGTATCTCAATAATTCTCAATTCTACATCTTACTTTTTTCCTAACGCAAGCTTGTTTGTGACCGAATATTTTCCTGGAATTTAAAGGCAATCTTCTAAAATACACTCGGCATCCGACCTTTCCTGTTACAATTTCATACTTATCGAGTTTTGCAAGTCGCTCTTCCTAAGGAATTTTTAACATTGTCGTGTCAAACATAGATTTTTATTTCTATTTTGATAATCAGATTGAATCTAACCTATAACTACACAAACTAAAAACAATTAAGTACCTACTCAAAAATATTTTTAAATTAAGTGGAAAATTATCCCAGGAGAGGACAGCCCAGCCTTTTGAACCTCTTTTCAAGCGTAAAACCTTTTCATCATTCCCAAATCCGTACTATTTTCAGTAATGATAACTACGCTTTATGCAAAATAAGCTTGTTGCGTCGCAAACTGTAATGTTCAATATAAATTATGTGCTCCGTATTATTCACAGCTGCTGCGAACTTAGTGCCTACGTCGTCAAACGTGTTATTCCAAACTGTTCTTGCGACAACTATGCCGTAGTTCGGGTCCCTACGACCGTTATTCTCAATCGCTTCACTTTATTAGAGGAACCTTACTAAACCCAAAAATTAATTTACTGTGATGATTGAGAACGTTATGTTATGCATATTTTAAACGCAACGATTTGATTTAAAATTTTCGGAACGAGTAAAATAAATAGACTAATATAAATTATTTTCCTACATCTCATAGTAGCAACAGCTTATTTATACTTAGGTACTAGCGTTGCGTCGACGCAGGTTGAGATAACGTGACGATACGTGTCAAAGACAAGAACCTCCAGAGTAGGGGAGACCAAGGAGACTGGAGTCTGTCTACGAGTTGTGTCACCGGAAAGCGCAGCGTAGGACGTCCACCCACAAGGTGGACCGACGACCTCATAAAGGTAGCGGGAAGGCGCTGGACGCAGGCCGCCACCAACCAGCCATTGTAGAAATCATTGGGGGAGGCCTATGTTCAGTAGTGGACGTCCTATGGCTGAAATGATGATGAAGAGCTCTCAACAGCGCGTATTTGTTAGCTCGAGACTGGAACTAAAAAACGTGCATTGTAATTCCAAAAAAAACAACAATGTCACAACTCTCTTCTGTCACACTCTCCCCGGTCCCCTAGCTTATGTCAATGTCATAACATTTGTCTACAAAATGCCACAACACGTCTACGTACTGCAGCAGAACATCAATCAACGTGGTGCCAATTAATACCTTAACTTCAAGCTCAAGTAACTTGCGTACGTAGTTCCTAAAATTGATTCTTATGAACCTGACATAAATATCGTGAGTATACCTAATACACCAAAGGACTTTCTCCTATTTCCTAACTTAATAAGGGTGAGGCATTGGAGTGGTAAAAACGGATATAGGGCAATGTCTATCAATATCCGTCCCTTTGGTTCTCTGACGGGTCAAAAAGGACCTATGTTTGTTTATAGGGACGGTAAATATTATGCGTCATTGATACTTAGGGTATAATATGATACGAGCGCAGACAAGTGTAATAATAAGCACCCTATATGCATGGCGTCATTATATGCTCAAAAGAAGCTTTTGTAAAGTCTATTTGCAGAAAATATATTATGTTTTTTTTTGCCTTTCATGAATTTCTTAAGCTTCACGATCAGTACCCGTTAAGGTGATACTTTTTAAAGCTTTTTGCCAGTCGTTCTATGCGTGTAATCTGTGGGTAAGCTATACGCTGAAGACCATCAACGCCCTGCTTGTACAGTATAATAACGCGTTCAGGATGTTGCTGGGGCTGCCACGGTACTGCAGCGCGTCAGGCATGTTTGCCGAAGCACATACTGATGGCTTCCATGCCATTCTTCGGAAAAGGGCAGCCTCTATGCTGAGCCGTGTGCGTGGGAGCTCCAACGACATTCTGCGCGTTGTAGCCGGCCGAGTAAACTGTCCATTTATCACGCAGTGGGTTCGGCTGCATGTGTAAAATTTAATTGATAGTTCTTTTTAATTTATTTTTATTATGTAAGACTGGCTGTTTTGGCTTTTGAATATTTTTCCTTATTGTATGGACTGTATAGTGTCTGAAATAAATTTTATTGATTTGATTGATTGAAATAAAAGAAATAACAGGATTTCTAACAAGATGATTGGAAACCAGGATTCTCACTATTTTCTTCGTTTCTTTTCTACTATTCTCTTTTTAGTCTAGGTCTATTATAGGTCTAGTCCTTAAATCAGTCAGTGACTGAGGTATGGAAGCGGCATGGGACCAAACTGAGGTAAAGATTAGGGATGTTATGGATATGTAGTTTCAGCTATGGATACGGTTACGGATATAGGAATAATATTATACCGGTTTCGGTTACGGTTTCGGATATTTTTTTATTTCGGATATCCGAAAGTTTCGGTTACGGTTACGGATATCCATAATATCCCTGGTAAAGATACCAAAATGTTGTACCTTTACACATAGGCGCAAGCCTGTCCAGCTCCTTTGGCTCTTTTACCTACAGAAGTAGTAACTGCCTTGTTTGGTGACTTAGGCTACGTTTCCACCAGAGATGTGCGAGGATGCGTAGGGATGTGTTTGAAAAGAACCAATAGAATCGCTTCATTTACCGAGGCGATGTAAATTAAGCGATTCCATTGGTTCTTTGCAAAGCCTCGCTACGCATCCTCGCACATCTCTCGTGGAAGCGCAGCCTTAAAAGAACGCTGCATATTAGTAGCATTCCAGAAAACTATCTAATTGTTTTGGGAACTTAAGTTTCAAACAATTGTAGGGTGTATGTAGTATCTAAAGAGCTTAGTGGTCTTTAACTCTGAATGGAGCTGGAGATAGACGTTTGCAACGGTCAGAGGAGGGATTAAATTTGGGAGAACTGGTTTGGCTTCGGGCTACCATTTGGTCATGTTCTAGCAACGTAAAATTATTTGAAACTCGACAATATTTGATATTTTCAACCGACTTCAAAAAAGGAGGAGGTTCTCAATTCGACCCGTATGTTTTTTTTTTTTTTTTTTTTTTTTTTTTTTTTTACAAGTATCAATCATGGTATACCTACATAAATATTAATAATTCGTCCTAATAAATAAGTAGGTAATTAGTAATTATTTTTTTACGTTTTAGTGTAGGTTTTTTGGAGTCGGTTTTATTTTTTTTTATAAAATTTTTGAGAATATTTACTTGGGGAAAATTGTATGAATGTACAAAAGTAAAAAATATTTAGGTAAATTGAACACTGACTTGTAAGAAAAATTCAGGATAATAATATTCAGCATCCAGTTGTTCTGCTTTCGTTTTTGTAATAATTGAAGTAACAATATAGCCTGGTGTCAAACTTGAGCCGCCATATCGGACATTTTATCATTCTTGGCAATTTAAACATTTTCTTCAAGAAGCAAATTTTGTTTCTCAGAAAACTGGAAGTAAAGTAGGCAAGTATGTAGATATCATGATTAGAACGCATGACTCGCACATTTTTTTATTTAGGTTTGTTTCATTTTCTTGATGTTGTTTTGTGTCGCTGAATGAAACATTTTTTTTTAGTAAAGTTTTCTTGGTTAATGCAATGTCACTAAAATAAGGTCAGTTTTGAACCTTTGTCGGGACTACTTTCTTTATTTTAGCGTCCAAAAGAAAAGTTCCGTACTCAAACTAGGACGGTTCTCAGATGGAAGCTTACCTTAAATATTTAAGTAACTTAGGTACAAACCACGCAGAGATGGCTTAGTTCTTGTGGCGATGGAGCAAGGTTCATTTTTACGTGTATTTGATTGTTGAAAACTGTAGTTTGTCTCTGAAGACGCTAAGTAGACCGCGTGACTTTTCTTCTGCTTTTACTACCGGTGCTAAAGGTAATGAATAAAATAATATCTGAACTTTCGGCGAGGAATTTAAGCCTGACCATTGCAGGGTTTTGACAAGTTGTTTGCAGCTGTTGTTTTCTTATGCGGCTTTAACTATGGCAAAAAAAATTGGTACGATCATGCTAAACTGATTATGACAATGTCAAAGATACCTAAAACCAAAATGCCTACAAATTGGTAATAGGCATTTTACACTAATTCAGTGATTTAAAAATTTACGAGCAACATTAAAAAATCGTTTCGGTTTATTTGCACGACTCATACTCTGTTACCTACCAACATTATTTATTGATCGTCATACATAATCATGTCATTTCTCGACTGCATGAGCACAACCCTCTCTTATTTACCAGAAGCAACGGAGAATTTAACCTATATCAAATTTTCAATATCTACAAGCGACATTCCTTCCAAGATACATAGTAGGAGCTTGCGAGTTCAGAAGCTAATCAGATATGGTACATCTTGCAACCAGAATCCATCGGAAGTTGAGCGCCTGTAATCAAAGTTTTGAAGTGTTGTCATGCCATGCGTCGAGACACCCCCATTCCCCAATCGGGGGATTAAGCGGTCTATTGGATAGGGGAGACGTGAAAGAATATTGTGTTTGTAAATATCATTGTATTTCAATGTTTTTTGTAAATATCATTGTAAATATAAAAAGTTTTATCATCATTTCAGCCGCAGGACGTCCACTGCTGATAATAGGTCTCTTCCCAACGACTTCCACGTCGCCCGATTGATAAGGGCCTGCATCCAGCACCTTCCTGCTAGCTTTATGAGGTCGTCGATTCTCGAGATTATTAACAAGTATGTCTACGATTGCCTTGGACAAACGATTCAACTAGGTAGGTCCAATTTCGAGAAAGAGGTCAATTGTCGAATCCAACTCGGCTGGGCAGCGTTCGAGAAACTACACAACATCTTTTCGTCCAAAAAGACGTATAAAATACAAAAAATTCAGTCTCATGGAATACGTTTACATTTATTCTAAAAGACAGAGCATTTATTCAAACAAAGATCTGCCTTGGAATGCAAATGAAACTGACATGAAAGGCAGTAAGTAGATTTGGTAACAGCTATTCTATTCACCTGCAAGATGCAGTATTCACGGGACCAGATTATCTTTCAGACAGACGAGCAAACAAAAGCACTCCAAATTTTAGATACCTCAGCTTTTGTCCGTCAGGCCATGCAGTCAAACTCACATTCTACTTCACTTTGAACTATGCTTCGCCTGAACTGCAAACAAAGCCGAAACGCAGTTACGTAACATTGCCTGAATAAGAATTGCAGGCGTCAAAGTTTACTTGACAAAGTGCGACAGGCGCAATACAGAATACAAATTGCAGCTGTACAAAGAGACACGTACCAATCCAGTAGTGACACAATCCGTCGGTAATTATCCCATTCGACTCTTCGTGAAACAAAAACCGAACGACAAAAGCAACAATGATTGCAAAAATGTAAATAGGTCGATGGGCGCATTCGGAACGAGGTATGAATTGGGACTTCACACGGTACGACTTTATTTTAAAGGTAAGATTAAACAAAAAAATATTTACGAGCTTTAAGGTTATGTGACTAATGTGTTAGTTTTTAATATTTACCAATCTGTCCTCCATAATTATTATTATGCTAAATAAAATTAATTTAGACTGCACTGGTTGGATTGGATTATTTTAGTGTAGTAGTAAGCTATTATAGGTAGACACGAAGTGGAAGAAGAGTTAGTGGTGCGAATGTAAGTGAAATAAAATCGAAAAAAAAAAACTGATTCTTTCTATAAAACCTTTATACCTCCGTTACTAATATAGCAGTAGGGAAGACCAAGGTCTCCTCTCTTCTGTTACAACTCGTAACAGAAGAGAGTTGTGACGTTGTCGATTTTTTGGAAGTTATTAACTACTAGAGAAATCGTAAACATGTGCGCATTTTTAGTTCATGTCTCAAGCTTAAACACGCGCTGTTGCGAGCTCGCTGATAGTAAGTTTCCAAAAATCGACAATGTCACAACTCTCCTCGGCCTCCCCTACCTATAATGCTCCTCTTGCGGGAGTTCTCGATACACCATAGTGTAAAGACCACCATCGCGATGAGAGAATGAATACAAAAGTCTTCTGTAACAATACGGTATGCTAATTACTTTAATATGTGTCACCACTGTGTGCGCATGATTTTATTTCATTTCATTGCGTGTACCAACAATAAATCTGTTTGCTTTGAACCATTGCAGGCTCATTAAAATGTATAACAGCAAACACATTCATTTATTAATTTGGAGTATTTTTTTTCAATTTTACTTTTCATTCTATGACACAACCCATGATTCGTTATAGCAAGACCAAAGACTACCTAATTAAGGTACCTGTTAATCACAGCAAGACCAGTTAGGCTAACTTGTTAAGATAGCCAAAGACCCTGGTACAAAAAATCCTGTGACCTTAACCTCCTGTGGCCAGCACCTTTAAAATAGAAGCTAGGTCCTACTTTTAAAAATATGCAGGTGGTTTTGCATGACACCTCATTTGCCTAAAAACTATGGCATAGCAATATTTTGACATCAATGTAGATACAAATGTAGTTAGACTACTAAGCTGTCATGCTAATACCTTGCCTGTAACACAATGTTTCATAAAAAAGCTTTATGTAAATAATCACAAAGAAATGACCTCAGTATTGAGCCCTAGTTTAAACAAGACCGAACAAAAAAGGAGTAACAAAATTTAGTAGAAAACATTCCAGTGTACCACAAGGGCGTATTTTAATGATGGAGCCTTAAAACATGGCGCTGTAAGCTCTATGATAACTTCCCAACAGCCGACGAGTAACTTTGAAGCATGAAATCAAATAAGCATCTGCTGGATCCTAAGGGATGTGAACTCAATTTTTATATCGAGAATCTGTTTAAGAAGATTTTTTATATACCAACATAAGCAACTCTTTACTTTTAATTCGAAAAGTCAAAGACAATCTTTTACCATCACGAAAAGGTGACATTTATAATAAGATAGTACATAGATCCTCTCATCCCATCCTCGTCGCCACTGATAAATAAAACAACGGTGTGTTCGCAATAAGGTCTATTTGAGAACTTCACTAGCATAAAACGGACATTGATTTGTAAAAGAAAATTCACAGACGCGTTACAGTTTGTTCGTTCGTTTCAGCCGAATGACCTCCACTGCTGGACGAAGGCCTCCCCCAAGGATTTCCACATCGACCGGTCCTGTATTTCATTCAATTAAATAAGTATTCAGAACAAATTAACCTTATAGACACATTCTTGATTAGACGATAGCAAAATGGTGTCACACACACACTTTTATAGTAGTAGCATGGTACTATTACTTATTCTGTGATAGTAGTAATAGTCCAGTCAAATTAGACATGAACCCTGCAATAATTCGCATACAGCTGAAAATTGGTACGAATGTTCGGAGCACCATTATGAATGAACTGTGAAAAGTCCCCATCGATCCGACATGTGCTAAAAAAAAAAATTCAAGGTCTACTAAACCATAAAAAATACTCATCAATATCGACAATAACAGTGACCAGGCCTATCCCAAAAGCGAATGCGCAGGTGGAAAGTGAATCTACACGCAAGAAAGCAAAAGGTTAATTAAAGTTGAACGGGTGGAGCTCCCAGCTAATTGTTAACGAGTGTTTTACATTCCGAAGCCGAGGAGTTGCGAGTTCGTAACGTATTCGAAACTTTGGGAGGTTTTATCTAACAAGTACCTGTAGTTCACGACAATAGGCTTTAGTAATCTTACTTAATTACTGCACAGCGTGCTATGGAGAAGGCTATTGCTCGGTGTTTCTTTACGAGATCGAATCAGAAATGAGGAGATCCGTAAACGAACTAAAGTCGCTGACATAGCCCGACGGATTAGCAACCTAAAGTGGCAATGGGCAGGGCACATAGTACGCAGAATTGACGGCCGATGGGGCAGCAAGGTTCTGGAATGGAGGCCACGTACCGGAAAACACAGCATGAGACGTCCACCTACAAGGTGGACCGACGACATCGTAAAGGTAGCAGGAAAGCGCTGGACGCAGGCCGCTACAAATAGATCAACGTGAAAAGCATTGGGGGAGGCCTATGTTCAGCAATGAACGTCCTATGGCGGAAATAATGATGATGATGATGATGATGACCTGTAGTTCACGACAATAGGCTTTAGTAATCTTACTTGATGTAAATCTAATCTGGTGTGTGTAATAGATCTGGTGAAGGTCGCGGGAAGAACCTGGATGCGGGCAGCGCAAGACCGGTCGTTGTGGAAATCCTTTGGGGAGGCCTTTGTCCAGCAGTGGACGTCATTTGGCTGAAATGAACGAACTAAGTATAACAGCTTAAATCACATAATGCGTTACGGGGGCGATGCGACATCAGGGTGGTGTCGCTGCGTCGTCTTACATAGAAATATCTGTAGCGAGTGCTGCTCCGCAATACAGCGAAATCTTTGCGGAAAACGCATCGTGTGCTTTGGCTCTAACGTATAAGAAGGTTGTGTGTTTTTGTCTGATACTCGTAAATACACATTTTGTAACCTTTCTAAGTCTAAAGGCCGAGTCGACAGAAAATATTATTAGATCTTTTTTTTATTCATAGTACATAAAATCCACCTGGATTAAGTCGTGTCAGTACGAGTAGGTTTAAAATCCACTTTAAAAGATAAAGCTTGCACTCAATTAATAACTCTGCCCAATAATATAATAAACTACATACCTACATAGTTCACCCGAAAGGATTCTGTAAAATATTCATTTGTTTCCATCGATTGAAAAACATTTTCTGACAAAGGCAATTTTCCATTTAAAACCACACTGAAGCCACATTCATATTCGAAAACTTCCACGAAAAATAATGTATTATTACACTTTACTTGTTTCAAATACGACTGCTTTGCTTAGATTTATTTCAACAAACTTCTAACAAATGAGATGTAAAATATTAAACAGTAATGTTACTCATATTGTACTCGTATGTAGAAATAATGTTTTTACGTATTACTTTAGCTCGGTCTCAATATTTTCAGTCGGAACTCTCTTTACAGCTTAATAATATGCATTGAATGATTTAAAAATAAATACCTACCTTTTTTATGTCAGATTTATTTATGTAGGAAAAGGTGGTGGAAAACAATGGTAACTTGCTCTTCAAATAATCCTACTTAATATCATAAATGCGAAAGTTTGGATGTCTGGATGTTTGTTACTCTTTCACGCAAAAACTGCTGAACGGATTTTGATGAAACTTTACAGTATTATTAATTATAACCCAAAATAACATATAGGCTATAATTTATTACGATCTGTGACAAACTAAATTTCAATAAGACGTGAGAAATATTTACAAAAAAGCGCCATCATTCAACATTGCTTTTGACGTTCGTAAATATTCGAGACGAAACGTCTAGATTAAAAGCACCCTAAACCTAAACTAAGCTGCTGTTGAATGAATACTCCTGCCCTGGTGATGTACAGCTTACATGGATTTCGTGAAATGTTACTAGTAGAAAATTCTCTGTTCCGCTGCACTTTAGTGGTCAGGGAGTTAGCGCGAAACCACACCAGAGTAGCAAGCGAAAATACCAGTAATTTGACTACATTTTGTCTTTGTTGGAAAGAATGGTGGCAGTTTATTTAGAAAATCAAATGTTACTTGGTTTTTGTTTTTTGTACGATGACGTGTTTGTACGAATGTAGAAGTAGTTAACTTATTCGTGGTTTAGTAAGGGGCTGTCAACCTGAAGATTCTGGATCAGATCCTTAGATGGTATACACAAAAAATTGATGATTTTCGCCATGGAATGGTGACGCATCCGTTGGCTTTCGCAGAAGAATGATTTCGAAACTGATTTACAACTATTTACAGAAAAATTCTGTCCCACTCCAATCCTAAAGAGGTTGATTCTGATTTTAACTCTTACCTATTGAAGATGAAAGTAGAGTCCGGATTGGATGAAGTTTACACGCTTATTACCTGTAATAAAAACATCATCTTATTTTTAAGTAGTAAAACATTACTAATGTGAATACACCTTTACCCGTCAATGAGATCGAGTACCGCGACCATTATTCCTGCAATCGGACGTAAGTTACCGTTGCAGTTAGCCGATAACTCTTTGATTTATATTAGAATTGCCTGCAACTTGTGACTGAGCTTTGGACGTACATAGCTACAATGGAAGCTTTAATCCATTATTAAGCTTTTGAGACATTTAAGGAACCCCTTCGTTTCAGCAGAAAGACGTCTACTGCTGGACAAAGGCCTCCCCCAAGGATTTCCACAAAGACCGATCGTGCACCGCTCGCATCCAGGCACCTCCCGCGACCTTCACCAGATCGTCGGTCCACCTAGGTGGGGGGCCTGCCTACGCTACGTCTTCCGGCTCGTGGTCGCCACTCAAGAACTTTCCTGCCCCAGTGGCTATCAGCTCTACGAGCTATATGCATCGCCCACTGCCACTTGATTTTAGCGATTAACTCGATTCTGCGGAACCCCTACTTTTAAAAAATCACAAGTGCAAAATCTTGGTCAAAATGAATCTCACCCAAACCAATAAAATTAACAATAAATTATCTAAAATGGAATAAAATATCTGTTTATAATAGGGGTAAATAAATACCTTACAAAAATAAGGTTAGGTAGGAAAGTATGTAGGTGTTCATATTTTTTCATGGGAACGATAACACACTTCAGTAACAAGTTTTGTTTGATTTAGGACAAAATGATGCTATACAAAATCACGTAAAATATTTTTTGTTTCATTTTACAAACTAGAATTATTTGTTACCTCTACAAACCTTAAAGTCAGCGAACGTAAAAGCTCTGAACTTTCAACGATTCGGGCGATCGCTTCCGGCAAGCTTTCACCTGAGCTTTAAACTATAGACGTGATATTTCAAACGCCTTGTTTCTCTTTGACTTCTCAAATCCCACAATATAGTGCAAAATGTTTTGTGAAACTGTAATATAGAAAATATATTTTGCTACCTTACAAAGGCTTTGTAGAACTCAGCTTACATTGAAGGTGATAGATATTAGCTTATTGTTATAAACGAGTGTGAATGTTCTTTCTTTGTTTTTTAAATCAAATGTTTTTATATTTTAGTCATACATACCTACTCTAGGTAGGTACCTTAGGCTAGTTTCCTAAAAAAAAAATTTTAGTCCGTCAATTTTAATATAAAAAAACATTGGACACGTATATTAATCAAACAAATAATTACAAAGTTATAGTGCGTTGAAGTTCCGCGCGACGTCACAAAGTGCTGCACTTTTAAGCAGTCATTGACGTCACGGGCCTTTTCTTTAGAACTTTGGCACGCTTTATCTCTTTACATTTTCATTAGTTTGAAAAAGTAAAAAATACGTGTCGAGTATTTTTTGATAAGCTAACTGACGAACTAACTCTTGCTTTTTTACCCAGGAAACATCCCTAATGGAAGCCCGTTTTCACCATCAATCTCTAATTTTAAAGTTACCTCTATGGTAACAAATAACAGGAATTTTGTTGTCTTAGGATCACTTAAAAATTAGGCATTGGTGGTGAAAACGGGCAGGAATCTCTTACCACCAGTACTTACTAAGTTCAGTGATTTTTCCTAATAATGTGAATCGGATTAGGAATTACTAGATAAATCTTAGCAGTAGTTGCTAAGAATCTATCTTCTAAATTAGATGTCTTTTTTTCCTCTACTCTGTTTTGTTTCTTAAATCTAACACGCATTTAATCTTATTAAACCGTAGCTTTAGTAGCCCTTTATAATAATACTAAAGCAAGTAAAAGCACTGTTCTTGTAGCGATGACACATAACTTAGGTCTGATTGGTTGTTATGAGAGAATTTAATTAAGCTAGATACTGCAGTAGTTAAGGGTAGGTAACTTAGGTGAGGGCTTAGTCCCAAAACTGAATTATTGTAATGTAGGCTACGCCTAGCTTATTACTATAATATATTAAAATAATATCTTCAATAGGCAAAACTTGAGTTAAAAACAAAATATAAATGGTATGATTTATGATTTGATAAAATGCTTGGTGTAAGTAGAGAAAGAATGAGAGCTTTTCATCATGTGATTGATTAATACAACCTGATTGTTTTGGATGATAGGTCGTCATTACATTAGTTGGAAAGGCTTTTGATACAACTTTCAATATTAAAATACTCAATAATTTATTGCATCCATAATGTTACAAAAGGTTTATCCCTCGAACTTGACAAAGGTTCACCCCTCAATTATCGTAAAACTATCACTTCTAATCATACATTACACATTCCGATTTATCAATTAATTACACCAAACGATCGACGATTACAGATGTCATCTGCTCATCACTTATAGAGAGCTGACCCGGTAGCCAATTACTGTCAATTTACTGTTTTAGGTCAAATATTCATCAGGTATCGGATGACCGTCAACATTTCCAACAAGATTATCAGTAGGTACATCAAACGGAATGTGTTTTGGTAAGTACAATATAAGTACATTTATTTTGGCAAGTTTTAGCTAATCTGATTCTTCATCATCATCATCTCAGCCATAGCTAGGTCTCCCAAAGTACAAAATAAGTACATTTATTTTGTCAAGTTTTAGCTAATCTGATTTTTCATCATCATCATCATCCGTGCTTTCCGTGTTGCCCGGCCGATGACGACATCATAAAAGTAGCAGGAAAGCGCTGGATGCAGGCCGCTACCAAACTGGTTCTTCAATAATAACAATATGAAAAATAGCACAGATGAATAGAATTAAATGCGGCAAGCAAATGCAGTTCATAGCTCATAGAACTGATGGCCGTTAGGGCAAGAAAGTCTCCCGTGGTGACCACGGACCGGAAGATGTAGGCAGTAACTTGATGGATCGACGATCCAGTAAAGGCTTTACTAGAAGGATCTGGGATGCAGACGGCGCAGGACTGGTCTTTATAGAAATCTTTGGGAGAGACTGAAAGTAACAAACGTAGCAAAAATCTATCAAGCTGAACTCTCTGCTTGATCCATAACGCATCGTGTGGCTCAACACTAGTGGTGGGAAATATATTCCCACCCAGACCCAGTGACAACACTAACAGTCCGTTGGCACGGTAATTAGTGCGTTCAATCTACCGTTACGTTCGGGCGTGCGGGTGATGTGAATCGGAATATTAATATTTCTGTGAAATTGTGCATTTGGTCTGTTTACAAAAAATATTTAATTAGGGCATAATTCAGTTCATATCTAATGCAAACTTGAGCTTTTATGCAGTCTTCTCTTTTTGTCTTTCAGCCAAATTATGTCCACTGCAGGACCAAGTTTTCACTTCAATCTTAACTTGAGTTTGAATTGGAAAAGATGTAAGGTATCTTTTGATTGAAAGCGTTAATAGGTTTGAAGGCAATAATTATTACATTTTTATTTATTTTATTAATACATTATTACTTCATATTAGTATGTACCTAAGTAGTTTGAGTACGACATACTTATCTGGAATCCTATTCCTATTTTAATCGTATTAGCTACATTATCAAAAAATCCTCATCTGGATACTGCAGTTCAATTCACAAAAAGATACCCGCGTATGAGACTATCTATTTAACACCATGCAAATAATTCTATTTTATTCTAACAAAAACTAACCCTTAAAATTAAATCGCTCCCTTAATTTTTCAACCAGTTTTATCTCAAACTTTGCTGAGAACTTAAGTACTTATTTAGATTTAAACGTACCTTTTAAATATGAATACATTTTACTCAAGACACTTTGAAGTCGGTAAAAAAACCAATCTCGAAAGTTTCCAACATGGCGGCGAAGTTTAGCAATTATTGGTCAGGATTTGCATCGTTTAAGTAGCAACGAAGTGCGAAGTCAGCGTATTAAATTGAATTAATTTTTGCATCGGGGCTTATCAAGGGATTTGGTGTGCTAAATTAAAACATTTAGGTTCCAATTCGTTTGAAACTTTGAGCTTCAGTGTGGAAAATGGTAGAATTATCTTACCGGTGCAGACTTCAGATTTTAAAAGTACTATAATAGATCTGCTATCTAATTGTTCATTATCATTTTAAGTAAAAATGTGTCTACATACTAAGTAAAATAATGATTTAGAGAACATATGAGTAGGTACATCATCATTTCAGCCACAGAACGTCCATTGCTAAACATAGGCCTCCCCCAATGACTTCCACATCGCCCGGTTGGTAGCGACCTGCATCCAGCGCCTTCCTGCTACCTTTATGAGGTCGTTGGATCAGTATATAAATATATGTATGAGAGTAGGTACAATAAAGTTTAATTTTATGTATTCTTGAACTTATTTACTTAAATTCCTCATCGTGTTTATTTCTTTCTAAACAAGTATCGATATTAATCTGACATTACTTTAACACAAAATACTTGGGTCCATTTTACTTTAACTTTAACAAACGCCAAAAATCTGTCAAAGTCCATACAAAAAACACAGCGGTTATCGTCAAAGTTACGGTCAAAATCTCTCAAAGTTAGCTAGCGTAACTCAGTTTTAAAACCATAACTTACCTAATCCATTTACCTAGTTACGAATAAATACTAATCTAAGTTTAAGCTATCCACTGGATAGGTAGGTCTACCTTTTTCGAAATTACAAATTTATACCCACAGCTCTAGAACTGTATAATACTGGTAATGATGTATTGCAAGCTCACTTTACGCCATAACTAAAGTAATTAAGTAGGTATTTACCAAAGCATTATACTGGCCCAAGTTCTAAACTAGACGTTCCCAACATTTTATGTACTACCCCATTTACACGAAAGATACTTATTTATCCTACTTTTCATGTCATTAAAATGTCTGAACATTGAGGTATTTCACAATTTGTTTCGGTTTCAATATTTAACTTTTTGACATTTTATAATTTTTATTAAATTTAACTGTTTGACATTTTATAAAATTGACATTGTATTTATTTGACATTAAGAAATTAATGTATAATTTATTACTATTTAATTAATTTTTAGTCTGCACTCTGTATTAATTTTAACTGTGGAAACTTTGCTGATTTCTGTCCTATTTTTTTTGTGTGATTATTTGTCTGTATATCAAAATTGTTTGTTTCCCTAATATAAATAAATAAATAAACTAAACTTATCTTTTCAGCCGATTTATATGTAAAAGTTAGTTATAATTACTTCTTTACTTTATTAGTCAGGAATGGCGAAGCACACAAATAAAAATCATAACGCCCCCTATTTGGCTTTAGACGCACTACCTCCTCTGAAAAGCGCCGTCGCCCACTCGGGGGCTGTCTTTTGGAAACCAATGTTCTAAAACTATTCGATCTACCACCTGTATCGAAATACCACGTACAAACGACAGATACACAGAGCACATTAGACTACCCTTTACTGTTGAATAATCGCTCCTAATACAACTGCACAAGATCCTACAGTGTTAAGCTTTATGTGCCTTTGTCAGTACATAGAGTTCACACCTGAGCGCTCGTGCGCCATTTGGATACGTGGAATGTACGCGAGTCGACTTCAGTCAGACAAGAAATCAGTAAGAGATTAAATAGAACGGGCTTACTTGTAGAAGTCTTGCATTCATTTATAATGCAGTTCTGTGAAAAATAGATGTAGGTTCATCTGATGTGGGGTTAAAATCTAACCTTGTACAGGGATCAATCGCCAAAGTCTACGCCAGACTTCCGTAAATAATTCATTATGGCCATAATCATTTTAGTTTTAGCCAAAAGCAATATTTATATTGATCATTCCGTTTTAAGCATTCTAACACCCGTATTCACAACGGAGTCCACCAAGGTGGACCGACGACCTCATAAAGGTAGCGGGAAGGCGCTAGATGCAGGCCGCCACCAACTGCCCTTTGTGGAAATCATTGGGGGAGGCCTATTCAGGAGTGGACGTCCTATGAAATGATGATGATGATTCACAAACGATGCTTGCTTAAGTGTAGCAGAAAATCGAAGGCACAGCGTTAAATAGAGCTCTGTGAGACCTCATAGTAATGTTTGTGAATACAGGCGTTAGACGGGTACTGAAATCCACGAAAATAGCCGAGCAATATCTTGTCAAATATTTAAATGTTAAGGGGGTGCAGCGCCGACGAAAAATTACGATTTGCTAGCCGAGATAGCGGTGGCGCAACGAACTAACACGATCGCACACGAACTACTTTACAGAGTAGAGACAAAAGAGACTCAATACAGAGTAAAAACACGTATTTCACTAATTTTGCTTAACAAAACGTGAGTTTATAATACTTTAATTAGGAAAAAGAAAGGATTAATTTTTTTGTTGGTATTGCTGCGAAAATTATTGTACACAATAAAAATCCTAACTAATATTGATTCTTCTGATGAACAAAGGCGTTAAAAAAGTTTCGTAAAAGAGTATTTTTCCTAGACGTTCAATTCAAATAGGTTGTTAACGTAGCGTCTTTTCATTCNGTGGTACCTGGATGCGAGCGGCGCGGTACCGGTCTTTGTGGAAATCCTTGGGGGAGGCCTTTGTCCAGCAGTGGACGTCTTTCGGCTGAAACGAACGAACGGCAAAGAAAGGTTGCAAGGGTTTTCTAGCCATATTAACTATAAAATAAGTAAAATATTTTTTCGTAACAATCGAAGTCATAACAAAAGAGATACTATTTGCATGCTCTGCGCTCTACACTACTCTGTAAAGGATTGACAAACACACATTTGACACTTGACAGCTACGATAAAGCAAAACGCCTGATGATTTCTTCACGGCAAAGTTTTTTTGGGAAAATCAAAAATTCTCAATATTAATGCATTAATACCAAAAACGAAAAAGGGGGCGACCTTCAAAATATTAATTTAAACATTTCCATATAAAAATTATTGCTTCATACATTAAATTAACAAAGTTCTCGAAGAAATAAATTTTCCATATGTCTGCATTTTAAATGTTGTTTATCAATTTTTTACGTATTTATTCAAAATTTCGAAAAGGCGGCGACCTAGATCAAGGATTGGGCTACCCTACACAAGTTCCTTTGATGTATTTAAGTCACTAATCGCAGAGCACTCGTGATTTAAAAATATGTCAATTTTAAGGATTCTGTGCAGGACCCCCTTAATAGTAACAGGAAATCTTAACATACCTCAAACATTCAAATCCCTCTTCGGAACTGCCACTTTGCCACAGTTCTTAGAACCAACTCACTCTGCCATTCTATACTCTGAAGATTCCAAAATCAACATGAGGAAGTATCTCTTGATATCAAGATTCCATGAATGGAACTACGTGGAGTTGTACAAGTTAAACACGTTAAGTATGTAAGCAGGACTTACTTGAGTAATCAATGAAGCTTAGCTACAAACTGGTAGTAAATTATTCATAGTGGTAATGTTATGGCCATTTTGATAGTTAGTAATGTGAGGTCTTTACGGAATCAAGATGAAAAATTGACTTAGATTTTTGTAAAAAAATAATAGTTTTAAAGAAAATAAGGTTAACAAAAATCTATGTAAATTATTATTGTGTAAGTATAATGTCAAATCAAATCATAATATCATTTTTATTCCAGAATATGGACTTCCGATGTGTAAAATGTAATTTGATTTTGACTCTCTTAATACAAATACATTATTTCCCTGCAGTTTATGCATTAGGTAGGTACCTGTTGGGTCTTCAACGACTTAATAACTACATAATATTTTGTTAATATTACCAGGTAAAATGAAATTAAAGCTGATTTAAGTTCTTCTCCTTGCCGCTCCAGGAGTTCCGAACAACTTTTATACTAGTTGCATTTCCTGGAACCGTTTACCTTGTTAATCGAGTCACTTGATACTCAAGAACGCGTACATTGTGCGGGGAACGGGATAACTTGCGAGAAATTAACATTTGGTGGGAATCTGTATCAAATTAATTCTCATTAAGTAACACGTTCGCGTTGTAAATTATAAATTGTGTTTTTTAAACAATTATGATTTGCTGTTATGCAGGAGAACCGGGATCAAACTCTGTCATAGATTTTTCGGATTACTTAATGCCAGGACTTTTTCCAAATTAGTGATTTATTTGCTCAGTGGGCCTTAGCTTATAATATAAGGCCCGTTTCCACCAAAGCAGAGCGGAGCGGAGAAAAAAAGTGGAAATAATGAAATCTGATTGGTTATGAATAATCCCGCGGCGGTTGGGGCTACCACCTTTTGGAAACCTATTCGCTTTATCACCACCTTTATCGAAATTACAAGTACCTACCTACAAACGACAGCACATCAGACAACACATTATTGTTGCTTTGCTCTTAATACAAATACACAAAATCCCACAGTGTTAAGCTTGATATGCCTTTGTCTGATTGGTTATGAATAACCGCGCAACTCCACTCAGCGCCGCTTGTGGCGCCGCCTTGCCGCGACAGTCAAATTCTATAAAAAAAATCCGCCGACGCTTCTCCGCTCAACCTTGGTGGAAACCGAGCCTAAACTAAAAGCAAAGTAAAGCAAAAGTTCAAATAACAATCATAACCTTATTTCAAAACCAGAGAGTACAAATAACTTTTTTAACACAATCGAAACGTCACCTTATGTCAGTCAAAATTTTGTCACTGCCTACAAATAAACAAACACAAAAGCCGAATGATAAAATTGCAAGTTTTTAATGTATTTGATCAAGCAAGATGATGGTAGACACGGTTGTATGCACCAGGCCGTTGAGTGAGGAGGAATTAAATTTGAGAAAGAAGGCATTGAGGCATGCTGTGCTATGTATAGGATGGGTGAAAGTTGTATGTTTGTTTGTTACTGCTATAATTAATATCATTGCTAACAATTTAGATTATCTATTAGTTAAAAGTAAGTAGATCTGCTGAAAGCTATTAGATAACACAATCATCACAAAAAATGTCCCTGTTGAGGTTACAATCCACAACTATTGAAAGCATCAACATTATCATCTTGTGATGATATCTGGTAACACATATTTACCAAGGCTTTGTTCTAAATAAAGTGATGCACCTACAGGATAGTTAATTTTTGAAAAATACGTCTCAAATATACCTTGCCCTACCCACCACTTCAGGACAACATAACGTCTTTTAAGTTGTTTTTGCCAACCAACCAGTGTTTTCATTGAGCAATTCATAATGATTTCAAGTTCATCTCATTTGTCTATTGGGACATTAATAGCCTACTTATTTTCAGACCTCAGTAGTATGCTACGCGATACTATATTTTCTCGTCCATGTCAACAGCAAAGGGCATATGTCAACCGTGCTGAAAATAATGCTACTGGTCATGATACCCGCTCAAGTGTTTCATGGACTCATTCTGTTCCTTGGCGCTGTTGATGTAAGTACGACATAATGTAAGTACTATGTTAATAAGGAGTTAGTGTAGTAGGTAAATGAAGTGAAAATGTGCTACAGTTTCCATGCTGCATAAGCTATTGTAAGACTATCGAATAAGATTGTTTAGACTTCTGCACTGCTATATTTGCCACTCAATGCTGACTGAACAGGTGTTTCAGGAATGAACTAAGATCTTATAGTCGCAACGTATTGACGTTGAATCCCAGGAGAACGCCAATACGAATTGGATTCTTTGATCATCACCAAACACTCCCGTATCTGGTGGCTAAGGTTCATTAGGAAAAATTAGATATGTCTAGAGGTCGTCTATTGCATCACTGCATCATGCGCCAAATGTAACCTCTAGCCCTCTCTTGGTCACTACTCTCTAACAGAATTTTAGCACACTACCCATGCATCATCGCTACTGGCCAAGAACGACTGTCAATAATATCATGGACGATCTTATACTGTTAGAATTTCTGTAACTGCAAATACGCATCTTAAACATGTTTTGTACAAACATAGGGTATTAATTTCACATAGGAAATACTAATGAAAGTGTTATTAACCATGTTGACCTATTTACCCGTTCATTGCAATAACTGTGCAATTGAATGTGTTATGTACGAATCATTAGCTTAGAAAATGCTATCGTTATTGCAGCCATTTAGCTGGAATCAACTTAATTGTCCAATGTAATTATGTATAAATTGGTCAAAAACTACGTATTAGTTAGTACCATAATTATTATTGAGTCAAAATACTTGAATATTGTATCATGTTCAAGTTTAACCCTTCTAAGGCTGAATGTGCCCTGACTGTATGACATGAGGAATATAGTAAATATTGATAAGGTAGGCTCCCTTCTCACAAAATTTTATTATTTAGTACTGTACAAAGAAGAATGACTAACATTTAGGTAGAATTTGATTTATGTAATGGTCAATAAAAGAATCTTTTTTTATAAAGACACATTGACGTCACGTCATAAAAACCACAATTTTGACATTTTGATACGGTGTTTAGAGTTAAAAGCTTGGCTCTACATGAGATATGATAACTTTTTGACAGTTCGAGCCATATGCTCTCGTTTTAGCAACAGTTGTCATGAAAATGTTTTTGTTGACTAACACAAGCAACTGTATGCTTAAAAGGAAACTACAAACCCTGTATGTTATTTAAGTACTTTTGTAATGAAATAAACAATTTTGTATTTTGTTCTTTGTCAAATCATTCTTCCGCTTTTGAAAGAAAGAAAGAAAGATACATTTATTACAATGAACATCACACAAATACAGGCATTTACATAGACATGACAGTGGCACATAATAATGGAGGAAGAAAAAAACATAAAAACAAGAGTAAACTGAGCAGTGCCACCCACTCACCAACAAAATGCCCACTGCAACGGGACCCCACTCAGCATATGCCGTGGCCCACGGTGACGAAGGCCATCAGTTTTGAAGTAATATCAAATATTGTCGGTCTCTCGTTCAACCATCGTTATTACACAACCTACTGAAACTGTCTTCATTGTGCTCCTAACATGCCAGAGGGCAAGGAGGACTTTCAAAGTAAAACATGCGCATACACTCCTTTGACTGGGCGCGCCTCCAGCTAGGATCTTGTTAGGACCATCCAGCAATCGCTGCCATACCGGCAAAAATTTCAACTTTAAATCTGTATTTGTTTGGAAACGTAAGGATCTTTAGAGAAGTTATTTTACTGGAGTTCTACGGTGCTCGTTTATTAAGTCGAGGTATGTAGTTCGTAAACTGGAACGAAATATGCGCATTGTATTAATTTGACTTGTCCTTTGTTTCTGGCTTTACCCTTTCTCTGAGCAAATACTAACAATCTTTTGGATCCCCTTTTTGGATTGGTAAAGCGCACATTCCTACAATTCCTGGTTTCATTTATATTCGTTTTTCACTTAGTAGTTCAATAATAATTATGTTTTTCTCATTACAAGCAAGGTGCATGATCACTTCATTGAATGATAAACACACAACAACTTTCGCGGAAATTTTAATTGTGACTGTGAAATTGTAAACGGATTAATTTACTTTGTAATCATTACTTAGTAAATCTCACTGCGAATCAACATTATCAAGAGAGGGTATTTTCGTCTGTATCGAATATAATATTATCAACCACCTCTGTGGTCTAGTGGTAAGACCGCCTGCTTCAGACGCAGAGGTCCCGGGTTCAATTCCCAGTGGGGGAAGATTTTTCTGTTCGGTTTGGTTGGTAGTAGGGCTTGTTCTAAGTCCGCCTGGCTAGCTACTACCATCTTACCTAAGTCTGTCGCCATAAAAACAATGTTAACAGCATTATTGTGTTCCGATAGATAGAGGTAAGATAGCCATGGTTGAGGATTCCGGGTGAAGCTCGTTCCACCTTCGACCTGATCACACTTACCATCAGGTGAGATAACAGGCCAAGAGCTTCCTCGTTGTGGATAATAAAAAAAATTTGGAGAGTAATCTTTGATTGCCGCATTAAGTCGGATTTATATTCTATCAGAACGGTTCTGATGCGCCGCGACACAACATGTCAGGCAAATATAAATCTGGGTTTTACACAGAGTACTCACTTAAGAGTCCTCCTACCTCCTACGCTTTCAGTTTTAATAATAAAGTAAGTAAGGAGACTCGTTTAGGCCTTCTCTACACGAGTAATGAAATTACTAAATTAAGTCAATCTTCTGTTCCAGGAAAAGCTATGTGTGCTAGAATTAGGACTATGGCTCTGCCTAATACTGGCTTCATACAACACAGTGCTGGGTGTAATGGGTGGCGTGTACTTCATAAGGAACGGACACATAACGATACACTTCTTCTTGGCAGTCTTCTTTGCGATCATGGCAATTTCTTTAATCAGTAAGTTCAAATAACTGTAATAGTTAATGAAAACTGTAAACATAATAATATGATGTAGACAACAGCAACACACCTTAACCTTTTCAGCGCATGTCAAATACAAAAGCCATCACTCTGGACGCCACGCTTGATAAATATGATATCAATATAATCATTGTATTCATCATTATTCAGTTTACATAATACTCAATTAGCCTATTACTGACATCATTTTTAAGGCGGATTAATCCGTCGTTGGCGGTCAACCACGGTAGTGAATAGGCACTTACAGGGCAGATATGTACCATCCTAGACCGCATCCCACTTAACATCAGCTGCGATTGTGGTCAAATACCTGCCTTGTTATGCATAAAAAAAAAACCTGATGTAAGCATATATCCGTCATTGGCGTTGAAAAGGATAATATGGTTCTGAAGTAGATAATAAAATAGATAAAATTATTTAGCTTAAGATTTCCGCTTAGTGACGCTGACGATTTTTAATGTTCCTATCTAGTAAGAGTTTATCTTACTCGTATATCGCTTCATATTACTCGTAGAGTCTGTTTTATGTATTTCCCTCTTTCCTCTTTTTGTTTGGTGTATTTAGTTACATTTTGTTCCGATCGAGTTACGCGCATATATCATCATCATCATCATCATGTCAGCCATAGGACGTCCACTGCTGAACATAGGCCTCCCCTAATGCTTTCCACGTTGATCGATTGGTAGCGGCCTGCGTCCAGCGCTTACCTGCTACCTTTGCGATGTCGTCGGTCCACCTTGTAGGTGGACGGATTAGCAAGCTGAAGTGACAATGGGCAGGGCACATAGTACGCAGAACTGACGGCCGATGGGGCAGAAAGGTTCTGGAATGAACGACGCGTACCGGAAGGCGCAGCGTGGGACGCGCATATGTAAATAATAAAATATGCAATTCCCTATTCAAGATGTTGCGTAATACGCAAATATTTTCTCATAAATATTAAACTAGCCGAAAGTGGGCTTTACAGGTTTATCTTGAGAATTACAGCGCCCTCGGGAACTGTCTCGGACTGATTGAATAACAAATCGGGAAACCCAGTGATTTCGGAATATTTTAAAAGTTTATCCTCCCACTATGGGCAGGATAGATGGAATCAAACAAAACAAGATTGTTTTGCTTTTGTTAATGTTGTTATTGGCTGGAAATGCACTATTTGACTATTTGCACAATACGTAATTATTGTCGTTTACTATCCACTATTATTGTTTTTGTTAACTCAGCGTGGGACATCCACCCACATGGTGGACCGACAACCTCATAAAGGTAGCAGGAAGGCGATGGATGCAGACCGCTACCAACCTGGCGATATAGAAGTCATTGGGGGAGGCCTATGTTCAGCAGTAGACGTCCTGTGGCTGAAATGTAATGTCATTATGATGATTTAGGGCCGTGTTTTTAGATAATGTTTTTTGTTGCAGCTGTTATGTGCCACGACATTTTAATAATATTCGCGTACAAGAAAAGTGTTCAATCAACCCCGCCGCCAGAGGTCCCGAACAATAGAATGATCACGTGGAGTAAAGTATGACGTCACAACTACCCCTCTGGTGTCCGTCCATGTGTCGTGGAATAAAGTATTGACAATTTAACTTATTTTATTTTTACGTCGTGTCGTCGCAACGTGACTGACATAGCCCGCAGAATTGCTAAAATCAAGTGGCAGTGGGCGGGGCACATAGCTCGGAGAGCTGATGGCCGCTGGGGCAGAAAAGTTCTTAAGTGTGGGCAGGCCCCTCACTAGGTGGACCTACGATCTGGTGAAGGTAAAGGAACGATAAGCACCTGGATGCTAGCAGCACAGGACCGGTCGATCCTTGGGGGTGGCCTTTGTTCAGCAATGAACGTCATTTGCCGAAAACAAACGAAGAACTATAGGTACAGCGCAAAATTGAGTATGTCCCTGTGGTAGTGGACCGGTACGAGATTTGAAAGTAACAGATCTCTCAAAATGTCTGAAGCACACCTGAAGTTTCGCTGACGTTTGACATCACATTCCATAGCTCTAATATACTGAAGGAGCCTAGTATATAGGATAGCCTAGTATATATATAGAATATTACCTGAGGGCTTAGTGTGAGTTTACATCAAAAGTCCTCACTAGTGAGCGCGTTAACAAAAATTAAGAAGTAAGTTCTTGAAAGTTTCCGCTAGGGAAAAAAAAGGGAAAACAAAAACAAGCTTTAAATTCAAAATTCGTTAATCGATGATTAAAGACAATCTTTTCCTACCATCTTATCAGGTAAACAATTATTTTCGTTACGAATTGGGATTAGAAAAATACTCATTCATCTCCAAAACCGTAGACAAAAGAATAGTATTAAAGAACCTACCTACTTCAAAATACTATAGCGATTCAACATTATCAATGGCGCCTTCCTGAAATATTGCTTAGAATTTATATTCCCATTTTTTCATTAGCCATTAGAGATTTTATCGGTTTCTCTGATAAATTCAGGTAATTTGAGTTCCACCAAATTGCCCCCAGATGTCGTCTTGGGTGTTAGGTGTACATATTTTAAAATACATTCAATTTGGTTCTTCCCCTTATCAAATTAGATGGAATATCCAATCTTGTAAGGTAATTTTGCTCTTACATATTTTATCTGGAATTCGATATTGTGAGATTCTAAGATAGGTATTTGTAATACCTAACTTCTTAGAAGCATGTCTAGGAAAACAAGCAGGTATTTTTCCAATTAAAAAATGTTTGGACCAACATTTTAATCATCGTTACCTACAATAGAGGTGGGTTTTCTTCAGCTGGAAATAATGCGTTTATGTGAACCATAATGGACCTAATTATACCTCTATCTATACTTAATTATAAAGAGAACAGTTTTGATTGTTTGGTTATATTGAATAGACTACGAAACTACTGGAGCGAATTGAAAAACTCTTTATCACCATTATAGTTAATTCAACATTATTACTGATGAACATAGACTAATAGCCTAGTTTCTTTACACTTTCGTCCATATTCACAAACATTGCTATGAGGTCTCACAGTGCGCGTGGTTGCACCGGGTGACACACGAACCAATCACAGAGCTCTATTCAACGCTGTGCGTTCGATTTGTGAATACGGGCGTTTGTGACATACTAAATATAAATATTCTTGGACATTTTACACTGCGCTTCTAGTCCCAAACTAAGCAAAGCTTGTACTATGGGTACTACACAACGGATATAAACATACTTATATTTTTTTTTTTGTAAATACATACATATTATACATAGAAAACACCCAGTCCAATACAAACAAATATGTTCATGCACACAAATGTTTGTACCGTGCGGGAATCGAACCCGCTACCCCCGGAATAGTAGTCCGTTTCGAACCACTACACCAAACGGCCGACAATATACTGAAATGAACTTGGGTGAAGCCGCGGGCAAAAGCTAGTGCCTAGTTTATAAAGTACCCAACACCTATTCAACGTTAACATCTGAATGAAATGAAGGTATTCAGTGTAATATCCATTAGCCTTTCTATTAACGGGATTATTAACTGGTTTCCAATCTAATGATTATACTATTGAACGGCTTTGACGGTATTCCATTGTTCCCTTCGCTGGAACATGGACACTTGTATCACATTTTAAGCTTTTAATTATGTTGAAATGAAAGTTATAGGCGTATAAGTAGGTTTAAATGGTTTATTCACTATAGACAATATTATAAACGTGACACAAGTAGATTTTACAAGTTACAAGCAGAAAAGACAAAATAACAGTGAGAAACAAAATGCGCCGGCCCCGCGGCTCGTGACGCGCGCACCGTTTGCCTTTCTGAGACGGACTGGCCGACGTGGGGCGCCGGAGTTTATGAGCGCGGTGTGCGTAGGCGGGGCGAGCGGCGGAGCGGGCTAGTGGCAGTCACGGGAGACACAGCACTCCTGGTTCGCGGTAAAACATCGCGCGCTATAAAGTTCTAAATGCGTTGTTCTTTTACAAAACTAATTATGATATTAAAGGTTTTTGTATGAGACTACGGCAATCATAATGTATGACAAGACAGCCTACCTGCTCGATAGACTGACGATCTCATGAAGATCAGTTAGTGGTTGGTTGAAAAAGGCTAAAAATTACGCTTTATAGCATTCATTGGGAGTGGAACTTACATTATACAGGGTGTAAAATAGTGAGCATTGAGATACTTTATAGTGTGTGTGTACAGTGTACCTATATTAGAAGTATTTTAACATGTAAAGAATCTAAGAGTTAAAATTAACACACGTTTTTTTAATTTTGTTTGGAAACAAAATTTGCGTTTTCAGACAATTTTCTTTTGCAGTTCGCTTCTTTACAACCATAAAGCATTACTACTCACTCTTTACCCCCTGTAGATTGTCGCATGACATAGTGACGTCATCTGACCCAACTACACCGTAACTTGTGCTTAGTAATAATGCATTGTGCCAAGATCAACATAGTGGTTATACAGGGTGGAAACGATAAGTGATCTCACTCGATTATTTCTAAACTATACAAGATATCGAAAAACTGGTTACTGATCCTGAAAGTGCTTCACGAGCTCTTTCAAACGGTACTAATAATAGGTTACAGAATAAACTGGAACTATCCGAAAATTCAATGTTTCCAGCTTTCATACATTTGGTAAAGTTACATAATATTAAAAACTACACAAGATATCGCAAAACTAGTTACTGATCCTAAAAGTGCTTCACAAGCTCTATCCAACGGTATCAACAATAGCTTACAGAATAAATTGGATCTATCCAAAAATTAAATTTTTCTATCTTCCATACATTTAGTACTATCACAGTCATGGCATCTTGATAATATTATAGCAAGTAAAGCCTAAAACTAATGTTTTCCACAAATAATTTTAAATAAGATGCAAGTGACGAGTTTATTTAACCGACTTTTTAAGTTTATTATTTAACAAAAAATAAATTACACTTCTAATATTGTGTGGTTGGCATACATTTAGTATGGTAGCTGAAAACATTGAATTTTCGGATAGTTCCAGTTTATTCTGTAACCTATTATTGGTACCGTTTGAAAGAGCTTGTGAAGCACTTTTAGGATCAGTAACCAGTTTTTCGATATCTTGTATAGTTTAGAAATAATCAAGTGAGATCACTCATCGTTTCCACCCTGTATATTGTATGGCGAAGAAAATTCGCGTTTTTATTATCATTTGCAGTTGGATTCCTTACAGCTTAAGCATTACTAACTAGTGATGTACAAGACTTGAGGCGTCGAGTCCTATTTTTGAAGCCTCGAGGCGGAATTGCTCACTTTTTTACACCCTGCAATGTAGATTAAAGTGATATATCTGTGACGTCATCTGACCCAACTACACCGTAACTTCTNATACCTCTTGACACAACAAAAAAGTGAAAGAAGCCTCCGGTACACTTTGTTAAAAGTAGACATGTATCAATATACACGAAAGAAAAGTTCACAAAGCCTTACTTGTATCATTTGGCACAAAATTATTTTCTTTTCTATACGTCGTAGAAACATACCGATTAGATACAAAAATAGCTAATTTTTCAGAGATTCACATTATGTTATAAAGTCGATTTTGATCTAAGTCGAGTTAGATCCCTTTTCACTGGGGGTACAGACTTGTGCTTAGTAATAATGCATTGTGCTAAGATCAACATAGTGGTTATCCGTACCAAAGTTCTCGCACAATATTTGAGGTAGGCTCGAGTTCTGGACTGGCGGGCTCTTCAATCGACGCTGGAAACACATGTGCTTGTTGACAATAGGCAACTTGGAGATGTTAGTTGATACGTTGACGTGTGGTGGATAGCTATTGGCAAGTATGGACACACGTCTTGAAGAAACAAGACATTAGAAGTATAATTAAAATGTTATCAAAAGAGCAGTGTTAAAATATTTGATGAAATGAAAGGAAGAGCCAAAGGATTATTTTCAATCCATTTGATGCCAAAACTATAGAGAAAAAATCAGAAAAAGTAACAATATATTTTTAGGGAAACAGATCCTTCCAAAATAAACGTTTGAGTTTATCTTATAACCGTTTTGAATCATGTTTGTTGTTCAAAGTGTATTGATTAAATTTTTTAGACAATAGAATAATGTTAGACAGCATGTGCTCTCTTAACAAAATGTTTGTACTTTGCAGATATCGTCGAATATGTTCGTTTCAGTCAAATGACGTCTCCTGCTGGACAAATAGCCTCCTCATGGATTTCCACTACGACCGCAGCCCGTCTGAAGAATATTTTTGGTATATTTATAGAATGGACCGGTGAAATGGAGCGGCGCAGGACCGTTCTTTGTGGAAATCCTTGGGGGAGGCCTTTGTCCAGCAGTGGACGTCTTTCGGCTGTAACGAACGAACGAAGAATGGAATAATTTCTTCGTAAATACCTTCTCAATTCTATTTCTGACCTACTAAGCCTGTTACCATGAAAACATGGGAATTGCCTATTACACGCAATTTGCTAACGTAGTTTCAAGGACTCCTCGGTTTTCATGAACACCCATAAATGATTTATTACGTTCGATGAATAGGCAGTCTTTTGCTATCTCTACCTCAAGGTTTACCTCAAGTCAAGGTCAACTTTATGCCTATCAGAATAAGTACGAATTTCACTTACATTCTTATCGCCTAGTTTTGTTATAATTCTGTCTTAAGATAGCTCCATCGGATATTAGGTTCGACATAATGTTGTGTGTCTGCGAAAATGATATTACGCTAGTCAGCTTTGTAAGGCCACTTTTTAATTTCATAAGAACTAGTGTAACAGTGTGAAAGGACCGCACTCTATCTCATCAGTTTATTGTTTCATAAGACACAATGCATAAATGTACAGTAGAGCCAATCTTTACGATTTAATATAATCCTTATAACTTACTAAATTCACATTATTGCCATGATAAAAATATTACATAAAAAAATCTTGAACTTCAGCTTGGTCAAACATAATCTTTTTTACAAATACATAATATTTTAGGATTGATTCTCATAAAAATAAATTTCAGTTTTACATAGTTATGAGTCGGAAAACTACTCGTATACCTATCCGTGACTTCACGATGGAGTTAGTAAAGCTAGATCATATTTATTGATTGATTACGAATCAAAGTTTCATTAAAATCCGTACAGAAGTTTTTCCATGAAAGATTTCATTTATCCATGTTCACAAACGTTCACATTCACATTATTAGAATAGGACTCCACAACCTTAACCTTATTAAGCCTTACAATGTCATTCTAACGAATGAATACCCAATGAGGGCTATCGTTTTAGCGCTCACCAGTTTGCGCCACTGCACTGTAGAGTAAGGTCCTGGCACTTGCTAGTAGCGAAGACAGTGGCACCAACTGGTGACTGCTAAAGTGGTAGGAGGACTATCGCATTTGCACTCATCAAGATGGCGCCACTGTAGAGTAAGGTCCTGTCAATCGCCAGGGGTGCCAACTGTTAAGTATAAAAACGATAGCCCTCATTGAGTCATCTCTATCTATCTGCTTAGTAGCGAAAGAGACGTAAAAAGCGCTTTCATCTCAGCTAAAGCGATTAATGGAGGACAACAAAAAACTATGGACCTAAGTGCTATTAAATCCCCACCTCACGAGTTCCGTATAAAAATACGTAAATCTCGCTGCAGCTCTGGGACTTTGCTCAAGCGACCGAGGCGGGTGAAGAGCAAGCTCTACTAAAATCGAGGGTTCCGTAATTAAATGGTAAAAGAGTTGTCCATTTTGCAGCCTTTATGTGAAACCAAAATGACGCCACTGCAACTGTCTACATTTTATGTGATTACTAGATCATCGGTTTATTGGTTTAATTAAGAATTTTAATGAGCGGAATATTTATAGGGTAAGGTGGGGCACAATGTTACACGGGGTACAATGTTACAATGCATATTTCTCCGTCCCTTTCTATAATTGTATGATGTTCAGCGGCTCAGTTCAGCAACTCTTATGAGCTTGACAAACGTGTATACCAACATCATACAACTAATAGAAAGGGACGGAGAAATATGCATTGTAACATTGTACCCCGTGTAACATTGTGCCCCACCTTACCCTAACATATCCAAACGTATTTGTACAACAGTATTAAATACCTAACTGTAACTCTTCAACTAGGAAATCGAGACACAATAGAAATAAATTTTGTTACCGTGGTTTCATGCCACCAAGGCTGCAAGGGTTCCACGAAATAAACATTTTGTAGATATCTATGTCTAAGTAAATTAGTTTTAAGGCGGGTTTTAGAATCGCGCTGACCGTTCGCTAATCGTCGGCGCTGACAGATCAATATGTATGTAATTATTATTGAAAGGAACGTTCCTGAGTGATGCTGATCACTCGGCGCCGACGCTTCATGCATTTTGGCTGTCAGCGCTGACGGTCAGCGTGCGTCAGCGTGACTCTAAAACCAGCCTTAGATTACCCGTTTTTAAATTTAACTAGTGTTAATTATGAAAAATCTAAAACGTTAAAATAGCGGTATCGTTATAACCAATGAGATGCTGTCATAGTGACATTGACAATACGTCAATGTCACACGAGAATCAAACGTCAGAATAGAGGGACGCGCGGAGACGACTCCGCGCGCTTTTGTGCTAAGTGATGAATTGTATCTAAAATAAGGCAATATATTGTACAAGATGAGTATTCAGTGTTTTATTTATGAGAATAGATCTACCGGCCTCTAATAGTTCAGAAGTGGGATCTGAAACCTATGATAGTAACGTGATTTCAAAGTGTTCCAGGTGACCAATGTTTCGTGTGATTTGTCACGAATATTAACACAAAACGCCCACGGTTCTATGATTATAATGGAATATGATGAAGAGAGAATGTCATGGTAACCACGCTGACAACTATGTGAGATGCAGAAAACTATTTAATTACGAAAAATGATGGACTCGAATGATGAAGATGCTCCTTCCGTAACTTGGCTTGTGGTCACGTAAGTGGTGAACAATTTGACTAACGATGGCCCCAGAGCAGGTACGATTTATTATTATTATCGATTATTCCAACAGCAACAATATTAACACATTTCCTTTTGAGCAAAATAATGCATGGAAGTGAATGATGCATCAAATGTTATAGGTATTGTCAGTCTTTACTGTTAATGCCAGGAATGTGTGTGAAAGCTATGGTATGTGCTCACTTTAATTGCAATGCCTAATTAACTATTTTAGTAAATCAAATTAGATTGAATGGTGTTCATTTGTTCATGTTTACATTCTGCGAAGAATAACCTGTTGAGATTTAAAATCAATAAAGAATAGATAGAATATGGTCAGATAAATTAAATAAGTTTGGTGATCATGCCCGAGTAACCTCTTGGCATTATTTTGGAGAAGAATTAATAATTAGTTTTAATAAAGTAAATTGAAACTAAGATCTGTGTTGTGTAAATCAGTTTTAGTATCATGATGTTTCTTTCTTGATGTTGAGTAAATACTACAAGATGAAATAACTTAAAACATTTAGCTAATTGAAATTAAGTAAAGCAGCCAGTTATATCATTGAACATGGGGATTTTTGGTATTCTTATAGTGATTGATACTTCAATTATTGTGAAACATAATTATTGTGTACTCCTGATTACTGTAGATGCAAGACACAATATTATGTTACATGAAGCTATATTTGAGTAATGATAATGTTAATATTGAATTTCTCCAACTTATCAAATAATTTCTACTGCCAGTAGTCATTTGGGTTGTAACTAAAATTGAAAATTAGTGTGGGTGATTAAAATTTATCCAATTATTATTATTATTACAAAAAAGATAAAGAATGTGGTACATTTAACTTAAAGGGTATTCTTGTGAACCAGGCATTATTGTTGGTTATTCTCACATGGTGAAAATGATTTTAATCTTGAGGTTATTTGTTAGCTGGTTAATAAAAAGGTTATTGGTTGTAGCATGTTGTGTGTGCATATTTTTAGGTTTGACTTGAGTTTTAGATGTGGTGACTTATCTGTCTGTGGGTTGGCCCTGTGGTGAGCAAATCAGTCAAGCACGANATCATGAACTATGGACATGTGACATTGTCATGAAACTATGTGGATATTATCATTCTGTGTGGGATGTCTGTGTGACATCATAAACTATGTCTGGCGCGGTTAGCGCTGGTGCTTCGCGCAGCAGCGCGTTCAGCGCGGGCGCTCCAGGCAGCAGCGCGGTCAGCGCTGGTGCTTCGGGCAGCAGCGCGTTTTGCGCGCGCGCTTCGGGCAGCAGCGCGGTCAGCGCGGGCGCTTCGGGCAGCAGCGCGGTCAGCGCGGGCGCTTCGGGCAGCAGCGCGGTCAGCGCGGGCGCTTCGGGCAGCAGCGCGGTCAGCGCGGGCGCTTCGGGCAGCAGCGCGGTCAGCGCGGGCGCTTCGGGCAGCAGCGCGGTCAGCGCGGGTGCTTCGGGCAGCAGCGCGGTCAGCGCGGTGCTTCGCGCAGCAGCGCGCACAGCGCGTGCATCGGGCAGCAGCAGCGCGGTCAGCGCGCGTGCATCGGGCAGCAGCAGCGCGGTCAGCGCGCGTGCTTCGGGCAGCAGCAGCGCGGCCAGCGCCAGCAGCGGCAACGGCTCGCGCTCGGCGCGCAGCAGGTCGCGCGCCAGCGAGTGCGCGGGCAGGCGGTGCAGCCGGGCGAGACTGCGCGTCACGAGCGGCGCCAGCGCGGCGAGCGCTGCGTGGTGCGCGGCGCGGTCGGCGCAGCAGGAGGCCAGCAGGTGCCGCGCGTGCAGCAAGAACGCGCGGGCGGAGCCGGTGCGCGCGTGGTGGAGCAGCAGGGCGCGCGTGTGGTGCGCGAATGGTGGTGGAGATGGCAGAGTGGACCTAGCAAGGTGCACAGCGGATCCCAATACGAGGCGTCAAGTGTGCCTTGGGTAGAGAAGACCTTCGAGGGCGAAGGAATTGCAGGAAGGCCGAACTGTTAATTATGAAAAATCTAAAACGTTAAAATAGCGGTATCGTTATAACCAATGAGATGCTGTCATAGTGACATTGACAATACGTCAATGTCACACGAGAATCAAACGTCAGAATAGAGGGACGCGCGGAGACGACTCCGCGCGCTTTTGTGCTAAGTGATGAATTGTATCTAAAATAAGGCAATATATTGTACAAGATGAGTATTCAGTGTTTTATTTATGAGAATAGATCTACCGGCCTTTAATACTAGGAACCCTAAAAACAAATAAAAAGTGTATTAGGTGGCGGATCGTTGGCGACGAAATGAGAGATTTATTACAAGGCACGAAAATGCAAAAATCTTCATAGGATGGAACGAGTGTAGCGCCAAACTGTTTCGACCCGTGTACCCTTTATTTAAGGCTTAAAAATCATATTATTTACATTATAAAAGTTGAAAATGTAAAATATCGAGTGCAAAAAAGCATAATTTTTTTGAATTTGATAAGTATATCAAATAAGTATATAAAAAACTGAGTACAGTTAGCTTAATTTCTCACTAATTATGAGTGAAAAGTGAAAGACTTTAAAATTATGATAATAATCACTTATAGTAGCTTTCAGGTAAATTAGGTAGGTATGAAGATCGTTTTGAGATTTTTTTTACAAAGCTCTAGCATTTTTTTTATGACTCTCGATAGTATTATAAACTCATAATTATGTATTATCGCACCCTGACACTGTAATTTTGAATGTAGGCTTGCAAAATTTCGGATCGAAGTCGAAAAAGTCAAATTGACGTCCTTGGAAGCTGGAAACACTGAATTTTCGGATAGATCCTATTTTATACTGTAACCTATTATTGGTATTATCAGGAACCAGTTGTTCGATATCTTGTATAGTTTAGTAATAATCGAGTGAGATCACTTATCGTTTCCACCCTGTATACAAATGCTCCAGTTAACAGAAACATTTTACTTCTTTTTCACAAGGATGTTAACCTCACAACCAAACAAAGTGAAAAACACGCGTCAAAAGAAGTTAAGACACAAACCCTCGTTTCGGATCGTTGCGCTTCGATTTGTATTAATTTAAACGGGGCAGAGCATCGTAATGAAAAACCTGCTTAAAAGGGCAGCCTTTCCCTGTAATAAAGTAGACCGCACGAAGTTACTTAGGGCGCCCTAAACACGTCGGTCTAGAGACCCGTTGTTCAATGTACACTTTGAACAAACTGGTAGACAAGAACAGCCAATTTTTTTTTAAAGGTGCTTCATTTTGTTAAAAAAAAACTTTTGTAACCAGTTACAAACTTTAACTTGCATATTTATGTAATTTCAGCTAAATTGAACTAGAAAATAAGAGGGTTTGCCGCGAAGATCAGCTACGTAACCCATCTTTGGGGCGCACCAGATTGCGGCCAAGACAGTTAGAAGTCGAAGTGGACGCCGTGGCCGAAATCGCTCGTAAGAATCATCATCATCATCATGATCATTATTATTTAGAGTGTGGGTTAAGCTGTTCTTAAAAGTTAAAGGCACTTCTTCGCAGCAGTTGCCGAATGTTGGTCTTAAAGCGCTGGTAGGGTAAAAAGATTATGAGACATGTATTGTAGAGGCTCCTTAAGAACAAAGTATTTGATGATTTGTAAGTACTATTGAAATAATCTACACAAATTAAGAAATTGAAAGAAGTTGACTTTGACTTTGTGTGCTTCCTACTTAATAAAGTTATCTTGTCCTGCCGCTAGAATTGAGATTGCATTCGGAATACAACCGTTATAAGAACTGAAAATATTCACACCACCTTTTCAAATTCCTATAGCAGGATTAACAAAACTCAACCCCTAAAGGTTGGTTATTCCGTAGGTAAATTGAAACGTCTGTGGATCTGTAACGAACTAAACTCTGCGCTAGTTGGTCCGAAACTAGATGGACGGATCTGGACGATAAGAAAAGTTGGAAACTAGGCTAAAATGGGATACGGAGCCCAGTTGCCTGTGTCATTTGTTAATTAATTTAACAGTTTACTACACACAAAAAATCAGAGTGCAAAAAGCGAAGTTAACGCCATAAATGGCTCTTCGAGTCAACCTTTGAGTTAAGAAGGTATAAAGTACGTAACGTAGGTACAATGTTAACAGCATTGATGTATTCCGGCAGTTAGAGGTAAGATAGCCAGTTCCTTTGTGGTTGAGGATTCCGGGTGAAGCTCGCTTCCACCTTCGGCCTGATCATCACTTACCATCAGGTGTGATACAGGCCAAGAGCTTCCTCGTTGTGGATAAAAAAACCTAGTTGTAACGTGTCATTATCACAAGCTTTTGACCTGCATCTCTCTTGATGAAAAGTAATGATCAGGCCAAAGGTGGAAGCGGATTTCACCCGGAATCCTCTACCACAGGTTTGCTATCTTACCTTCATCTGCAGGAACACAATACTGTTATCATTTTTGATATATAACTGTGTAAAAGCTGCGCACGTGATATTGGCGGAACAGTCTGCCCCTAGTGGCGAAAAAACGCCACCAAAAACAGCAACTCTTTCGCCATCAACAAATGAAGAAGAAGAAGAATTTTTGATAAGGCGACAGACTTATTTTATTATTTTATTTATATAAGAACTAGCTTTCCGCCCGCGGCTTCGCCCGCGTGGAATTTTGTCTGTCACAGAAAAACTTTATCGCGCGCGTCCCTGTTTCAAAAACCGGGATAAAAACTATCCTATGTTCTTTCCCGGGACTCAAACTATCTCTATGCCAAATTTCATCAAAATCGGTTGCGAGGTTTAAGCGGGAAAGCGTAACAGACAGACAGACAGACAGACAGACAGACAGAGTGGACTTGTTGGGTCTTGTGGGTTTATTCGCTTTAGCAACCCATAATAAAACCCTTAAGAAGTAATAAAACTTTAACCCCTTTATTAATAAAAGTTACACCCTAGTTGAACTCTGGCTTAAATTGTCATTTGGTATGGAAATGTCATTTTAATCCAAGGTTCTTCCTAGGTGTAACTTTTTATTAATAAGGGGGTAGTACTTCTTTAAATAAAAATATTTATTTCACAATCATCCCCATCAATAATTATAGAGTTAAGGAAGGATGCTGGAACAGTAAACCCTTCCTGACTCGCATAACCTAAGTACCATACGATGGACACGTATGATACTTCTTCTTTTTCTTCCTCGGTCTCTTCCTCCCTCACTGATGAGGATCGCGACCACAGATAGTGTTCCTCCACAGACTGCGGTCATAAGCTGTGTGGACCGCACGATGCAAACTCCCGCCCACCGTCTTCCTCACCGCGTCCGACCATTTCGTCGGTGCCCTGCCCCGAGCGCGTCCCCCTTCATACTGTATGATACTTAGGTTACACAAAAAGTATCTTTATCTTCGAACGCAACCAGATCTGAGGCTGGTGGCCATAGTAAATGTTGTTCGTCTTGGTAAGACCTTTCAAATGACACTACAAACATTACTATTGGAGCCGGGTACCATTCTGCAAAAAAGTATGTATATCTTCGTACACAACCAGATCTGAGGCTGGTGGTCATACTAAAAGTTGTTCATCTTGTTAAGACCTTTCAAACGATACTAGACTCATATCTATTGGAGCCGGGTACCATTTTTCCCATTGTCCTTTGATAGGACTGTTCTATATTTTCCGTAGGTTTAATTTGCATAAAGACATTAATTCCCCGAAACCTATCAACTTTTGGCTACCGGCCCGAGAAGTTGCTGCGGTTCTAATGATTTGTGCTAAGGTTTACTCGTATTGCCGTTAACTATTGACCTGCCTATGCTTGTTTTAATAAAATTTACTATACATTGTTTATTTGTACAAGATTTAAGGAGATTGTATTACTGACTAAACCCAACCAAGCCTCTATTAATGATAAAAACATTTTCTTTTTTTCATGAACTAGCTAGACATCTACTAAGTAAACAAAAATATCCAAAAGAAGTATTATATTACTTTTGATCTAATAGGTATCAGATCCTCTAGTGGTGAAGCAATAGCTTTAAAATAAAAAAAATTAGATACACAATTCAAACAAACCAAACCGATGTTCCAGACCAAACCAAATCTATGTAAGAAAATATTGGAAGGTAAAATAGAGTTATTTGAGTACAAAATTACTTCAAAACACATTTCCATTTCATTTAGAGTTAGAATAGATCTAGCCTGCTTAAAGAGGTCACATTTTTTCCTCGTAAACTTGATGATGATTTTGAATGTCCCATCTAGCTAACTTCTATTTTTGAGAAATCCCTGTTTTGCGAACTTCACATTTTGAGAAGTCCACTTTTTAAGAAATCCCC
This sequence comes from Ostrinia furnacalis, assembly GCF_004193835.3. NCBI lineage: Eukaryota > Metazoa > Arthropoda > Insecta > Lepidoptera > Crambidae > Ostrinia > Ostrinia furnacalis. Next base: position 22,889 of record NW_021130339.1, on the reverse strand, counting down.
TTAATGCTCCAAAAGGTATAAGTAAAGATAGTGAAATCTCCCTGCACAGCCTTCAAATATGATTTTATCTAGTAAGTTAGGAATTTAATCAACTAAACGGGCAGCATAGTCAATGTTAGTTTAGAAACTTTGTGTGTCCTAGCTTATTTAACAACTAACAATAGTAGTTCCTAACTGAAGCCATAAATACTGGCTAAGTCTGTTCTGGTTTTCATTACATAATTACTGTACCTGGTAATGGCCACGGGTATATTACGGATTATTACTTTGCTTACAAAGTTGGTTGTATCATGGTTATTAGTTCTACGCCATCTTTTCAGAGTTATAAGTGTAGAAAATGATACGCAAATCTACTAAAAAAGATAAAAAGTGTGTGGTGAGATGAGAGATTTGGAGAAAAAGGTAGATGGTGGATTAATGCAAAAAGTATGTATGGTAAAAAAAAATGTAGTCATATAGATTAGATATATCCGAGATTAGATTAAAATTTCTCAATTTTCCTTGCTCAGTACAGACACTCACTAACAAGTTGATCTAAAAATATTCTGAAATTTTCATTATGTGGCAGCAGACAGCTGATCTGATTCATATTTTATAACCTTTACTGAATATTATGATACAAATTCACCTAAGAGAAACAAAACAAATATTATTTGTCTTGAATAAAACAAGCTCCACACGATTTAAAGTATGATTTATTACAATACACGTAAAAATAACAATAAATTAACAAAATCTCTTAATAGATCTCACTTCTAAAGCTGTTAACTGTAATAATGATATAACCCCAGAAGAACGTGTAGACCATTGCTATAATTATGCTAGTCACGACCATCCCAATGCCAGAGCCTTGGAAACAGCTGATATTGACAAAACCACAGTAGATGAAGATTGAAAGGGTTATCAATAAGTTTATGAAGATATGAACTAAAGTACTCCACAAGAAGGATACCACAAGACATTCGATGCCTGCAATAGAACCCCACATGAGAAGAATGCTGGTGAAGAAGAAGCTTCCAACGATCCCAGTTAAGACTATGAGAAAGATAAGTAGGTCTTTCTTATTACTATAAACCTTTTGGTATTCGGAGAAGTTGATGAGCAAAGACAAGAAGAAACTGACTCCCATAAGACCGTAGAGGATGCCGAAAGTGGCAATCATGATGGTAGCAGCCTTCAGGGGGATGCAGAGGAGAAACTCTTCGATGGTTTCAAAATCATCCCATAGGTTCTTCAAATAATCACAAAATCTACTGTCTCTGCACATTTTTCTTGATAGCGTCACATTTTAGGCGTCAGTTGTATTTTTTTAAGTCTTGGTTATAAATAATTCTAATAAAATGAGTTATTATTCGTGTGTTGTGATTTTCTCTCAGTCTTTGACGTTGAGATTGACATGGCCTTTCAGTTTGACTTGAATTTTTTTAATCTTATTGACATAATATTTATTATAGGCACTAGCTTTGCGATGTTTCATCCAAGATAGTCAAAGATAATGTAGAATTTAAAAAGCAGTAATTCGATTCGATTTAAAAAAAGTAAAGTGTGAATTCAATTCAAAAGTTTCCCGTTTCAAAAGTCTGTGATAGAAAAGCAATGGAAAACATGTGGAAAACGATCGCTCATTACACTAGACTCTAGAATAAAATACAAATAGGTACACGAAAACGTTAAATAATTTTAAAACCATTGTCTACAAAAATAGTAAGTACAAATGAAATAAATAAATATCCTTGGACATTTTACACTGCGCTTCTAGTTCCAAACTAAGCAAATAGTAAAAAGGTGTTTTAAAAACGAAATACCTACGTAAAATAAATTAATAATTTATACTCATCGTTAGTCAAAATTAAAAGAAAATAAAATGGCGACTCCCCCGATTCCTTATTAACTTTCTAAACACCTGCCACATTAAACTTAAGACAAAAACGTAAACTTCCACGTGATGGATCCCTCAACTTTACTGCCGAATTCAAATAAAATTTATCACGGGAACTTCGGAACTCACTAATTCAGCGAAGTTTTATGTGAGACGTAAACTTTCTTTACTTTTAATGTCAATGGATTCGTAATAACCTAGAACTTAGATTAAGTCGGGTTTATAAAGCGATTGGAGTTAGGTTAATGTAGAAACACAAAGTTTGTTGCGAAGTTGTTAAACGAATTCTTATTACCTTAATCCTTTGTCTTGTGTCTGTTTAATTATTCGGTAGCTATCTGGGTTGTGCCTTTAGAGAAACAACTTTTAATGCAGAGCAGATTCAGGGACAGAATTATAGAGCTGCTGCAATAAAGTTAGTTTAGTATCTAAGAATAATGCTGTGATCTGATCACTCATCACTCAAAAGAACTCAATAGGTTGATTCAAGTGTGTTTCATAATAATTTGTCAAGCCCATACCTATGACTGTGATTCCCTTCATTTTTCAGAGAATGATACGTTGCCTTATGCCTACCGAGGGCACCTTAGACCCACCCAAACTCCATTCTATGCACCCTCATTTTAGACACTAGTCCACAAAGGTGCTATATTTGGTGATAACTTATATTCTACGAGCTCCGCTTGCAACAGCTTGCACGAATTAAAGCGCTGCTGAAAATTTTCCAAATACTCATCATGTTACCTAACCAAAACTTCAAATTGAATTTCCTATTCGTACATGGCGATCAAATTCCTTTGCCTAATTAGTACACTGGCATCGGTACAGTTCATAGTTTGTCAGATCCGCTTGAAATGCATTTTATAGCCATCAGTCGCGTATCAAAGCCGGACAAATGAAATGCGGCAATTAGTTTCCGCGTAATTTCGGATGCCTCATTGTTCGAAACGCTGCGAGATATCAGCACTGTCTCACTCGGCTGCTGGGTGATGTAGAATTAATTAGGTATTGACTTACAACTCTATTGGGTTTAGGGTTAGGGTCAGGAACCAGGATTTGTATTATCCTTTCATATAGGTACAGAAATAAATACTATCTAGCTAGTCTAGAGGCTTAATTATAGAGTTTGGAATATCTTCATTACAATCTGTGTTAATGCTTACCCGTACATAATTATAGCATAACTAGCTTTCCGCCCGCGGCTTCGCCCGCGTGGAATTTTGTCTGTCACAGAAAAACTTTATCGCGCGCGTCCCTGTTTCAAAAACCGGGATAAAAACTATCCTATGTTCTTTCCCGGGACTCAAACTATCTCTATGCCAAATTTCATCAAAATCGGTTGCGAGGTTTAAGCGGGAAAGCGTAACAGACAGACAGACAGACAGACAGACAGACAGACAGACAGACAGACAGACAGACAGACAGACAGAGTTACTTTCGCATTTATAATATTAGTTGGGATTTGTTATGTTATCATTCATTCTATTTAATTGACAGCTAAGCAGTTTGTTGGCTGGCCTATATGAAGGCCTCTGTTTACAGTGGACAGCGTAGGACCGTGCATTGTGGAAAACCTTGGAGGAGGCATTTGTCCAGCAGTGGACGTCATTTGGCTGAAACGAACGAACGAATGAACGAGAATAGGCAGTGCAGTGAGACCTGGCTCCGCTAGCATACGAATCTGTAGCATTCGAATGAGGTTTAATTAGCGACCAGGGCGTGGTATGCTGTCCGTATCGGGCATAGACAGCATTATTATGGGCATCACCTCTGAAATATTAGTGCAGCTCGCGCTACTCCATCATACAGGGTGTAAGCCTTTGGAAAATGTTCAACGGTGAATTCAAAGCAATGCATTCTGAAATTAATGTAAGCTGTTTATTCATTAATATTACATGAAATGTAAATGTTGCTTCCTAAATATAATTTTCTACACGGGAATTGTTTCAATAATAACTTTTCTGACTTACAAAGCTAACTATGAAATTTATTGGTTAAGTGTCACAATATCAGACAAATATACTTTTAAGCCGGATCCAGACGACAGACACAATAGACAAATTCTAGAAAATCTCCATCAAAGAAGCATCTATCTAAACCATCAACAAAAAAATGTGTGGGTACTTTTCTTAGATTAATAAAGCTACTCCTACCTACTCGTAGACCACTGCCTGACATCACTTTACAAAAATACTCGTAACTCATATCGAAATAATGTTGTCCTTTATTACTCGTAAAATGTCCTAAGGATCAAAACTGCAACGCGGTGCCATCCCTAAGAATATTTGGAAATTCCGCCATCCAAAACAAAATACATGCAGATACTCCTAGATAAGTAAATACCGTATGTAGTGTTCTTGATACGAGAAGCTAGTAAAACAATTGTGGTATTATCCAAACTTGTTCGAAATCTGGCAAAAACATTTTATGAATATGTTCCATTTAATGCATGAACAACTTTAGGTGATTAGTGATGTTTATTGACTGGCGTATCGATACTACTGCGATTATTTTGCAAGCGTTCTCTAACCTTTGTTGTCCCTTCTTTCTTTCTTTGATAAAATAATAATACCCAGGTAGCAATATTACCATCTCAAGGCCTGACCTTGTACAACTTTGGCTCTCTGGTGGTTTGTTTGTTTCTTAGTCATTGGATAGTTATTAGATGCCGAAAATAGAAGTTATTATAGTCTAAGTCTAGGTAAATTATATTATTCGGAGGAAATGCCCAAGTTGGACCTACCCTTCAAGTCTGTCAGCAAACTATGGATAAGTCGATACCGGTGACCTCGTTGAAGACTACTTACATTATAAATTTAGCTGAGCCGGCGAAATTCGTCTACCGCCTATGTTTATCTATTATTTAGGATTCTAATGGTGAAATATTTTTTAAATCAGTCCTCTAGTTTCGGAGCCTATACAACACAAACATCGAAACGATCAAATCTTTATTCTTTAAAAGTCTTTAAAAATAGTTTCTCCATTTTTCATCCATCTCATATCGATATTATTTAAGTAGGTACATCACTAACAAAGAAAATTTCATCACCCGAAATGTGCGCGGTTAGAACGTTGTTTTTTATTATGATATTTTTACTGGCAAATAAATACTTTACGGTCCTTTTACTGGATGTGGATTGAAATTCAGGATAGATCCCGGAAAATTGGGATATCAGTTTGCTTATAGCTAAAAGGGAAAATGAAATGAATTGTAATACATTTAAGTTTTATTATTGTACTTTTCGTGTTACTTTTTTTGGAAAGTAAAAAAATATCATAAAATATATTTTTGTTAACAGTTTTTATTACTAAAAACATCAGAGGTGTTAAAAGCTAACAAGTAATCTATTTATAATACCACAAACTAACACGAACATTATAATTAAATCGGAAAACTGTTAAAATATTCACTGTATTCGAATAATTTGTGTTTGAATAAATTTATGTTTATCTCCCGTTTTTTCATTAAAATCTATTAGAAAACTAAAAATCTAGGTTTGATCTTTTTATATGTACTGGTAAATACTCAACCGTAACTCAAAGATTGATATAATGTACAAATAAAGCTTGTGTATCGTTTTATAACCTGTTATAAATTAAGCAAATTGATTTGACCTATTTCTCAATGTATCGCCGTTAAAAATGCTAATCAGCAGAAACAAAATGAATTACAATGCTATGTATATTTTCATTTTTATCTCCCTACCCTGTACCTTTACGGTGGCCTAAATAAGTTTACAATTTGAATAAATGGAAATGTTTCCCTTTTTTACCCGGGGTCGCAGAGAAGGGTCCGTAACTATGTCTATATCCCTGAACTTGACCCACGTTCGATGGAACTTCATACATGTCATATTCTAGCATGAAAATTAGAATTTGATGAGATATCGACATTCACACTTCCCACTTAGAAAGACGCAAGTGAAAGATGTCCATTTTTGTACGTGAAAGTATGTTTTTTCATGTTTATCTGATGTTTTTTGCGTCTTAATGTATTTTATGTCTGCAGACTGAATAAACATTTAGAGAATTGCAAAGCACAAATTAAGTAGTTATACTGCTGAATTCGAGTATTGTCTTTACACAAACATGATCTGTTTGTCTGTCCATTACGAAGGCTTCACACAACATTTTCCAGTTCTGTTATTCAAACACTCGTATTTGTAACCCTAAAATGTTTCCAGCGTAAATCCGAGCCAAATATAAAAACGGTAAATTATTACAAATAGCAGCGAGTTCCGCACTGATCTACGAAAAGGTAAGTTTTCGCGTTACCACTATTTTACGTTTTGCCCGTCGGGATAATCCTTTTGCCCAAACCCCGTTTGACCCGGATCAATCGATGCGAGCGTTCAAATTTCGGTACCCACATCACGTGTGCCAACATAATAAGTAGCTCGAACGTCGAGATTTTCATTAGAACCTTGGAATACCTAATGTCATAATTCTGAAAGGCCCCGATTTAGGCCTTTGTGAAATCGAGTCGTGTTCAACGAACGCCGCCAGATTTATACGCTGTAATTCTTTCAGTCGTGCAATAATTCCTGAAACAAGTTAGGTTTGTCAGGTTTCTATTGTGAGAAAGCTAATATTGAGACGTGAGACCTATTTATTTCATGTTGTATTGTTCAAACACTATTAAGGTCACCTTTTGTACGTTTGGACCAAATCTACCGAAAAAAATATATTTGTTACTTACGTTGTTGTGCAATCCACAGTAACAAATAGATTTTTTCGGTAAAGGCATTTTTGGTATAAACATTCTGTCAATCAATCTTTACGTAGAAACCAAATCTAACCTAGATATAGAGAAGACAAAAAGAGTAAGAAAGACCTACTTTCGTTTATTTTTATGAGCGAATCCTGAAAAGTGTGTACCTAACCATTACCTATAAGTGTACAGTTTTCAGTACCTATATCTAACAAATATTGTCTCTCATTTTTGACCCTGACCTATGACCTGACCTTATTAAATGAAATTCAAGTATAATTTTACTAGGTAGGTGCTAAAATACAAGAAGGTAGATTAAAACGTGACATCTACGCCGTTTTATGGGCTTTTACGCGGGGATCTTGTTACCCCAAATGTTATGTTAATATAACGCTCTTCACCCTCTCTACTAAATAGGGTAGCGGCGACAGTTCTCGACTGATACAAATGGGGCCTTAATCCAACGATTGAGCGTGAACTATCGCTGTCGTTATGCCGAGCCAGCCCTTGTAATAGACCTTCTTTGTCGCTAATGTGTCGTGAAGGGACACTCGATAGGGTTTAAGTCAACTGTATTTTATTCATTCATTTGTACGAATGAGCTTTACTGCGAAATACACTTACGCTAAGTGCAATGTTGTGGGCTAAGTGTATTGTAAAGTAACAACTTGGAATAGTCAGCTCTTGTCGTTTCAGCCAAATGACGTCCACTGCTGGACAAAGGCCTCCCTCAAGGTTTTCCATAAGGAACGGTCCTGCCACGGTAATACTATCTATACAGACACAGTATTCCAACTCGGCCATATTTTTGAAATAAATGTCAACAGTCGCGCGGTACCCAGTTTAATTACATCTGCCTACTTAGAATTTCTATATAGTTTTGTGATTAGTAGGTTTAATTTAGTAAAAACTATTTAAATAATTTCGAAACTTTAATAATCATAATGATCTGTTACTTTAATTTCGGGCGGGCGAAGTCGTGGACAAAAGCTGGTTTGATACAATATAATTTTCATTTCAAATCAAACTGCCTGAAAATGACAATTTGACTAGTTTTTGACCAATTTGACCGTAAATGACGGTCAGTCAAATTCAATCAGTTTTGTCATTTTTAACACTTGGCCACCGACGTCCATTCGGCACATTCGCGACACCCCCGACTTTTGCATACCGAGCGCATACCGAGATTTGAATTTCGAAAGAAAGTTCTCGTTTTGTCAGTTTATATGAAGTTACAATACTGTATGATATTATTACCGTGGTCCTGCGCTGCCCAACTCTAGGATCGCACCATTCGCACCCTGATGTTCATCATAATTTCAACCTATGACTGTCTACTTCTGCACCAAGGAATCACGAAGTATCAATACAGTTCTCCGACTTTTTCATTCAGCTATTTTCTTGAAGTCGTCGATTCATTGAGCAGGTAATCTACACTAGGTTTGCCGAGACAAACGCGAAGAATATTACCGGCAAATGGTAAAGAAAATCACATAAAATCAAATCAGATCACATCAAACCCTTATTTACACACCTTTTGTTTAGCGTACTATGAAATAGAAGTAGGCATGACGTTGCTATCTATCTCTTCCTATGCCTACCGTAGCATTGCCAAGGATTTTTTTCTAATAAGACTCTGTTATGAAAAATTTCATGAGGTGGTACCAGTAACTGGTAGTATGGTTGAATTCAACTATAATTCATTCATTCATTATGAGCTCTTATGTATGTTTATAAAGTACCTACCAAGATTGGGCTGAAATAGTTTTTTTTTCTTTATTTAATAAACTTCGTTCTTTTTTTCTTCGTTCGTTCTACGTTATTGACAGTCGTAGTTCCTCCCCAAGTTTATTGATACCAAATCGTATAAAATGACAGTCAGTCCTTTTTGTCGTGAAAGACAGAAGTCTTTTTGTCGATTAGGATAAAGTCGTGAGTGTTTTATTTATTCGTTTAAAATCGAAAAAAGCAATTTGATCATGATGGACAGAAAAAAATACATTTAGTTATTTAAAATAAAAACGACCGAAGAACCAAATAATTAGAGGTAATGAAGAACCAATCATAGAGTAAACAAAAAATCAAATTTCAGAATCCTATATTTCCTTACAGTTTCAAAAGTACTTGGTAGTTAATTAATTTCCAATTTCGCCAAACGAAATGTTTTTCATATTAACTTTTTTCCAAATTATTTTTTCCAATGAAATCCAATTTATTAACAACAGATTCGGAATCCCCACTCCATATTCCCGTTACCAATTTCATTATTTCCACAGTCATCAATGCAAATGAATTGCAGGTATTCTTTTACCAGACTTGCCAAATTACAAAACAATGGGGCTTGGGATGGTGTGTGGAAACAGTGCCATTCGTTGGCGGTGAATTTTAAACGTGCCACTCTACCGGGCAATTTATCCCGGAAAAACGGGAAAATATCGCAACGAACAACCGCACATCCGATTCGGGTGCATAAATTTGCACGGGAGCCTTTAGTAAACGCGAATCCGAGATTCCAACGTGTAAAGTGCCTGTAGATGGGGTAAAAGCGTTTTGTGCAATGCGTTTGGAGTATGGTTTATGTTAAAATATTAAACACGTGGGGGTCAACGGTGAGCCCCAGATAATAGAATTTATATTGAGTTTCGGCAGATAAAGACTCATTAAATAAATGGCTAGTAGGTAATGTAATGTCATCTTCGAAAGTTGTCTAGAAAAATTAAACTTTCTGTGAGACTTTGTACGACAAAATAGCTCCCCTTCGTGACCTTGATTAATAAAAAATATCACTCATAATTTCAACAATTCCTAAGCTTTTCCATACAGCATGTTAGAGTACCGGCATATCTTTCTTCGATAAAAAGTTAAATATTCTTGGGTTACCAATTTCAGCTCTGGAAATAAAAATGAAAAAAAAAACAAAAGATAAAAAGTGTTAAGCTTGAAATTGTTATAGTATTTTCATTCGCATCTCTCTGCGAGCGTTCAATTTGTGTTTTGTATCGGGCAGATTGGGTCGTGGCGTCGAATGTAGAGGTGCACTCACACTTAACAAGTTTTTATTGTATGGAATTTGACAGATTTTTGACGTTTGTCAGAGTCAAAGTAAGATGGTGCAACCCAGCCTTAGTTACGTACGTAGTTTAATTTGTTACGTACGTACAAGTAACCCATTCCAACCCATGGTGCTTGTAGACGTTCTGTTGTCTAGTTTTAGTTATTATCTTGCTGTGTACCTACTTGCATCGAATAAATATTTTTCTTTCTTTCTTTCTTTCTTTCCATTCAACTTAAAAAATCAAAACTAAAAATCCACAATCCAAACGACCATTTAATCGCGCTCTCCCAAACTCGCATTCAAACATTTGAAGCAATTTAAAAGTAACTTCCAACATATTCTACAGTTGCCATTCTAAAAGTTTCCCTATAAAAGCACCTTTACCTCCATGACCGGCCAATTGCAACAAACCTTAGACAAAAATGAAAACTCTACGAACACTAGCGAAGTTGGAACCTTGATTTTGGCGTTACGAAGTAGAGCCATACACAGTTTGTTAGTTAGCTTTCAAATTGGAAACAAAATTATGATACTCGTAGGTACTTTCAAAACCTTCAGTGGTTTAGGTTCTTCAGATAAAAGACATGGTTTTTACGTTAACTCTACAAGTTGATATGACAATACGATTAGAATTACGACCAACAAATATCAAATAGCGTCTATTTGTAAAATCGTGGTGAGATACAGGCCAAGAGCTTCCTCGTTGTGGATGAAAAAAAATCTCATTCAACAACAAAAATCATAATCATCAATCATCAACAATCTCATAATCATTGAAGTGATTAAAATAAGTAGGTACAATAGCCAGCAAAGGAATGTATCACACTTTGAAATTACAATAACTTTTTAAGTAAACTAGATATTTACCTAGTTACCTACTTTTGAAATAAGACTTGAAAGAGGTTTAATTGTTTACTTCAGTTTCAAAGAAAGCTAATAAAAGTTTCTGTAACACGATTTCTATTTTAAATCTCTTACTTCTTTAGTTTTCAATTTCTGAAAATAACATTTAAAAGTTTAGAACTTAATTTTGCAGGGCAGTGTAGTTCTCAATTATAAAGTTTTATACATATAACAGTTACTCCGAAATTCTGCGTGATGTGAAACATTATACTTAGGCTGAGTTGCAGCATTTTACTTTAACTTTGACAAACGTCAAAAATCTGTCAAGCTCCATACAAAAAGCACCGGATAATGTTATTGCTACAGTTAAATAAGGTGGTGTAATTCAACCTTAGACACTCGAGAACTTGATACTAAAATGATTCTGCTAAAACATAATATAAAGTAACTCATCTGATGAGTGCTCGGACAGCCACATAATTGTTTCATAAACGAACACAGCAAACTTTATTTCTCGCCCAATGTCGTCCGATTTCCTCATAAAATGAACCGTAATTTCTTTTGCCACTACTTGGGATCAGGCATGTAATAAGGGGCGTTAGAGAAAGACAGAAATATTTTTAAGGTTTCTGAGTTTCTTACGCCCGTATTCACAAACGCTGCTTGCATAAGTGAAGTAGAAAATCGAACGTACAGCTTCTACTAGTACTTTCGCGCACTGTGAGACCTCATAGTAACGTTTGTGAATACGGGCGTTATTAATTTACGTTAGGTATTCATAAAAAATAAAGATAACATTATTAGATTACGAGAATATTAAGTTATAAATAAGTCTAACCTAATTAATTTGTATAACAGTTGAACAATTTAATTAGATACTTTTGTGATTAATCTATACTAATATTATAAATGCGAAAGTAACTCTGCCTGTCTGTCTGTCTCGCTTTCACGCCTAAACCACTGAATCGATTTTGATAAATTTGGCATAGATATATTTTGAGCCCCGGGAAAGGACATAGGATAGTTTTTATCTCGGTTTTTGAAACAGGGACGCCGAACAGTTTTTCTGTGACAGACAAAATTCCACGCAGGCGAAGCCGCGGGCGGAAAGCTAGTATATTATAGGTACTTCTATTATGTTTTTCTTTGTTTGGATTGCTATCCTTTGCTACTTTTCATTTGAGTATTGTCAATAGCTATTTACAACTTTATTGCCACTCTTTATTTTTCATTTCATTTTCAGCCATTTTTTCAGTCTTAACGCGACGTTTATTAATGACAGCCAGTCTGCTTGTGACCACGGCTGCAGCATCGCAGCCGAAACGTCAAGCCGTGAGTACATAATGTAACTCATTAATAAACGTCGCGTTAAGACCCGTGTCTTACTATTTTAATTGAAATGGAACGCGAAAGTTTAAAATCTAACATTGGAAACTGGATTGGACCCAATATACTAATGCACCGAATACGGCCCTGTCCAAAATGGAAGTGAAGACTTCCCATAGGGCTTTTGGGACCCAACAATGAAATTAATTTCGTTACAGCAACAAAAGTTTCTGATGGACCGAATGAAAAGTGCTCTTACAGAAACTGGGTCACCAGTTTTTTCTCATCGAGGACGTGGGAATAGGTGTACCGATGGTACTCGTAGTTTTTGTGCTTCTCCAAAAAGTTTCGAGTAGGTAAGGGACAATCTATCGTTCTTTCGTTTCAGCCGAATGACGTCCAGTCGTCCACTGCTGGACAAAGACCTCCCCGAAAGGTACATATTTTCTACAACGGCCGGTCATGTGATGCTTGCGTCATCTTACTTTAACTTTGACAAACGTCAAAAATCTGTCAAAGTCCATACAAACAGCCCCAGTTATTGTTACGGTTAAAATAAGGTGGTGCAACTCGACCTTATTGTAGTGAATTCGCGCAAATTACCTACATGCTTCTTAAAATATTGGGTGTTATTTACGTAACACTTTGTACTTAAACATGTTTTTTAGTACCCAAATAATTGGCCTTATTTTATTAAGAGCATTTGCTAAGAATTAATTTGCACGAAAATTTAGCAAATATTTTAAGCGTTTTCAAACTAAACGCGCGGTAAGAGGATTAAAATATTTTGGTTTCACGGAATTGTACACCGAAGCACGTATCCGAAGTCTTGTAGCTTTTGCTAGTAATATTAAATTCTTACAAGCAAGAATCTTCTAGGAAATATTTTTAATAACTTCCAATTTCGAAAACCGCTCGTTTACGTGTTAGACTCTCTATATCTATAAAAGTGAAAGGTCACTGATTGACTGACTCACTCATCACGAAATCTCAAAAACTACAAGTCTCAAATTTTGCATGGGGGTTCCTTTTAGAACGTAGGTGCTCCTAAGACGTGATTTTGCAAAATTCAACCCCTAAGGAGGTAAAACAGGATTCACGCGTACTAAGTCGCGGGTAATATACCTACCACTCACTGATTAATCACGAAATCTCGGAATTTTTTACACAAAAACTTTAAATTTGGTAGCTAGGTTTCAGGGTGTAAACATCCACTAAGAACGGAATTTACGAAACTCCACCCTTAAGGGGGTAAAACGGGATCAACTCGTACGAAGTCGCGGGCGTTTGCTAGTATATACTACTAGCTTTCCGCCCGCGGCTTCGCCCGCGTGGATTTTTGTCTGTCACAGAAAAACTTTATCGCGCGCGTCCCTGTTTCAAAAACCGATAAAAACTATCCTATGTTCTTTCCCGGGACTCAAACTATCTCTATGCCAAATTTCATCAAAATCGGTTGCGAGGTTTAAGCGGGAAAGCGTAACAGACAGACAGACAGACAGACAGACAGACAGAGTTACTTTCGCATTTATAATATTATTAGTTGGGAGGGATTACAATTACTAACAATGCCACAGTATTTAGTTTGATGTGTTGCTAATTACCCCACTGACAGGCCTCGATCTGACCCTGAAAGTTAAATTTGCTCGGACAATACATTAGGGACCTTCAATCTAAAGATAGTTCTAGGCCTCTAAACTATTTAATGTTAAACTTGCGACCGGCCCTGGCTTCGCGCGGGTGCTAAGTATACATATGTATAAACTTTCCTCTTGAATCGCTCCATCTATTAAAAAAAAATCCGTTGCGTACTTTTAAAGATCTAAATATACCAATGTATAGTCCCTATGGACAGACAGACAGGAAAGCGACTTTGTTTAATACTATGGTAGTGATGGGGCAAAACCGGTTCGTACCATTGACTTATTAATAAGAATAGCCCAACTCTTCTCACCAAAAATAGTTCTGGAACCCCTAAACTATTCTACCTTAAAAGTAGGTAGGGTAAGACCGTTATACCCATTCACAAATCAGTCACTCGTTTAAAAATAGCCCAGCCTCAAAAAGCTTAACTCCGCAGGGCAATCGCCCACTTAAATGGGGCATTTCCTAAATACATTAAGCGGTATAAGTACGTTAAGTACCCACCACATCCACGCTTCGGAATGAGACGTCTCACAAATTAGCTAAAGGGTTTCATTCTCTGATTAAAAGTTCGCGTTTATTTCAATTAGGTTGAAAGGAGAAACCTGAAATTAGGCTCATTCCGTTTAATTAATGCGGAAGGTCGGGCTTTGGGGTTCCGTCGCAAAAACAAAATCCTCTAAACATCTTGTTTGTTGATCTGTTTGTTTGTACATTACAGACGTAATTGTATTTAATATAATAAGATTACTTACGAACAGCATCATTTTAATTAAATACTACAATTATTATTATCAAAAATCTTCTTCTTGTCGTGTCGACATCAAACCTATACAGTGTCAGCCCAAAACTCCGCTACAAGAGGCGTTGTCAGTAGCATTCGTTAAATCTTTCTGCGTGCAGATGTCATAATATTACATTTTACAATAACACATGCCTCGTTAAAAGATACAGAACAAGGTAATAGACATGTTGACACCACCAATCAATTGACGTACTTTTTTAAACTGTCAAAATGAAACTCTCCCATAGATTTTGTATGGCACTACAAGCAAGTGACGTCACTATTTTTTCAACTCAATTAAACTACTTTTTTCAATTACAATGCGAACAAAAATCGTAATTTACAGGTACTAATTTAAAATTAATTTAATTTTTATGGCCAAAATGAAATCTTTTTAAAAAAAATTGGTTTTGAATTATTGGGGTATGGTGTCAAACTGTCTATTCGGTAGAACTAAAAGGGCATGGTCCAAAAATATAGCAAACTGAAGTGGCATGAGCAGTAACGCGATCCAGAAAGAGGAGAAACCACGCTCGACAAAGGTGGTCCACGCCCCTAGCTCAGTGATATAATGATAGCTCATCAGACTAAACATTTCGAAACANTAAATAAATAAATAAATAAATAAATTTCTGTTGCAAAATTGGCCATATTACAAGGACATAAGTTACCACATTTTTTATTCGGACGTAACATCATAATTATTATTGTGTTGGTACACGACGATTACCAGAATTCAGCTAGTGGCTGGATGAAATAAGTACTCCTTTGACTTATGCCCGTTTTCACCACCAATCTCCAATTTTTAAGTGACACCTATGGTAACAAATAACAGGAATTTTGTTTAACATAGGGGTTACTTATAAATTAGGGATTGATGGCGAAAACGGGCATTAAGGTCCTATGTCCCCTAGATGAGGCAGAGAGCGTCCACAACAGTCCTCCATCGCGTCCGGTCTTGAGCTTTGGGTTTGATCTCGCTCCAAGTCTTGCCGATCTTCTTCGCCTCGTCTGCCACACTCCTTTGACTGATATTTAACTTTAGAATCAGGACATCCACAAATAAGTAATTGTTTATTACTTATGTAGGTTTTACCCGTGACTATAGCATCCTATCCAAAGCTTTGCTTCGTTTGGGACTAAAAAGACATGTCTGACAAAAAATCCAAGGACATTTATTTTATAATTTATTCACTCATAACTAAATAGACTGTATCGTGGAAGAAAATCTTCATAATTACATCACTTTTATCACCTACGGAACTCTCAAATTACTGCATTAAATTCGCACTTGGTGGGTTTTTTAAAAAGCCCCCGGCGCCTCGACTGCGGAAGATTTAATGTATAATTCGTCGGAGGATCTCAGGTGTGAATTTTGTTTATGAATTCGCGAGTGGCGAATTTTTTCGTGTGAATTATGACTGGCTTGTTTTAAGGAAAAGCGGCTTTTTTGATAAACAAAGACGCTGTGTATCTGCCTCCTTTTTTTCTACTCAAGGTGGCAAAGGAATTTTAAGATGTAGTGAGAATCACGGAACAAATGAGTTGTTCTCTCATTTCTCATTTAAATAAGAATATTCATATTTTCGGGACAAAAAGCGACTGTATTTTTTGGAATGGTGGGTCTTATTTGATGAATTTATTAGAACAAGCTTTTGTAAGGCCAAAATAAGTTGTATGAGTGAGAGTGTTAGGAATTGGGATAGAAAGGGATAAATGATACCCAGGCTCAAAGAAGGGAAAGCGATATAATAAAAAGGATTAAAGGAAGATACAGGATCACAGGGATAGAAGAGACAGCCAGATGACAAGACGACAAACCATAGAATAAAATAAAATTATAAAAACATAGACTTAAAAGGAGGCCGTTCGTAACATCTCTCCCTCTCTCTCAACAATGATAGAATACGAGTATCAAAGGAAAGGAGTGAGAGCGGGAGAGATTGATACGACCGGCCTTAAAATGGGATGTACATATGTATATACAACGGCCTTCAGACAGGCAACCGAACAAGTTTTCTTAACGGTCTTCGTAACACCCCTCCCGCTGTGGAGACCTCGGCCACTCTAACAACGTTATCTCCACCCGGAAACAGTTTCTTTACTCGACCTCTGGGCCAAGTTCCCCGCGGCAAATTCCCGTCAACAATAAGGACGAGGTCACCCACACTGAGAGGGGTTCCTTCAACCTCGCTGCCGCTGCGCCGAGGAACGAGGGTTGGAAGGTATTCTTTCAGCCACCTCTGCCAAAAGAGATCCGCCAGTCTCACAGTCTTCCTCCAAGCGGTTCTACCATACAAGTCTTGAGGGACGGCGCCAACATGATGGTTTCCCGTTGAGGAAGTCCCGATCAGAAAATGAAATGGTGTGAGAGCTTCGTTACCTTCTTGTCCAACCGAAACGTGCGTTAGTGGCCTTGAATTCACGATTGCCTCCGCCTCAACGAGAAGGGTGGTGAATATCGGTTCTTTAGGGGCTCTGTCCTTGAGGATCACTTTAAGGGCCGTTTTAACGGAACGCACTAAGCGCTCCCAAGCTCCGCCCATTGAGGGCGCCGAAGGCGGTATGAAACGCCATTCTATTCCGTTGTTCACAGTGAAGTCGTTCAATTTTGGACCGTAGAGCTCGCGAAGGAATTTCGTCGCTCCAACAAAGCTAGTTCCATTATCCGACCAGATCTCCTTAGGCGTGCCTCGACGGGCTACAAACCGACGTAAAGCCATTATCGCGGCGTCAGTTGACAGATCGTGCACAACTTCCAAATGAACTGCCCGGGTCGTCAGGCACGTAAACAAGGCGACATACCGTTTTTCGTGCCGCCTGCCAATCGTCACCTGGACGGGGCCGAAGTAATCTAGTCCAACACACGTGAAAGGACGACAATGGTGGGTTAGACGGGAAGCAGGTAGATTTCCCATAGGAGGAATCACAGCGGTTGCTTTCCTGATACGGCAAAATTGACACCTGTGCCCCACAGATCTGACGGTGCTTCTAAGGTTTAAGATGAAAAACTCCTGGCGTAGCTCGTTCACGACGGTTTCATTATTGCCATGGGCTAGTCGACGGTGCTCGTGCTCAATTAGTAGTCGCACGGCTTGATGAGTTCCATCCAAGATAATAGGAAAATTCATTGCATCTGGCACGCCGGTAATTGCTCCCACACGCCCTGAGAGTCTCAGTAGGCCGTCCTCCCCAAGGACCACATGAAGCTTTTTCAGCTTGCTTTGCAGAGGAATTGGCAAACCTTGGCGTATAGCAGCCATTTCTTCTTGAAAGGAGTCCACTTGGGCCTGGAGAAAGATGTGAGACCGGGCGATGTACATATCATCGGCAGACAGCGGCATAAGTTTAGTAGAGCTAACAGAGCCAGGAGCGTGGGAGGTTGAGGCGCACACACTCGGGATAGAAAAGGGATAAATGATACCCAGGCTCAAGGAAGGGAAAAGCGATATAATAATAAATAGGAGAAGATACAGGATCACAGGGATAGAAGAGACAGCCAGATGACAAGACGACAAACCATAGAATAAAATAAAATTATAAAAACATAGACTTAAAAGGAGGCCGTTCGTAACAGAGAGTTCATCATCATCTCAGCTATAGGACGTCCACTGCAGAACATAGGCCTCCCCCAATGCTTTCCATGTTGCCCGATTGGTAGCGGCCTGCGTCCACCGTCTTCTTGATACCATTATGATGACGTCGGTCCACCTTGTGGGTTGTGGATTGTAAGTGAGAGCAACTCTCTCTAAACAATTTTATTAAAATCAAACGATTAGATAGCTAGTAGAAATTACGACCAAAGTTCAACCTTCGGCCTGATCATCACATTCCATCGGTGAGATACAGGCAACTTTCCTCTTATGATAAAAAATAACACCCACATACTACTATTATAAGTATCAAAGTGTTGTAACCGGCCTAGTTAGCTTATTAGCTTGCTTGCTAGCCATTTCACAGACCAACAAACGTGTGGTTTCTGTGTCCAAACGTCACTCTAACGTGTGTGTCATCCGACTTAACATGACTCATCCGACTCGTAGCAGTCGTAGCCCGTAGCACGATTACCGTAGCTCGTAGCTACGAACAGCTACGAACTACACGCTTAACAGAGCAATTAGAAATATCACGTGAAAAATCAGTGTTGGGTCAGGGTCTACCTGCTTAGTTCACCTGGGTGAACCACGGGCACTTTTTTTGTCGGTGGTCCAACTACAGTATGTGTACTAGGTAAATCAAAAATAGTCCACCTGTTTTGTTTTTACATTTACCATTTCTTTTACAAAAAAATCCACACAGTTGAACTAAGCAGGTGGACCACGACCCAACACTGATACTTAAATCTTCGAAAATTTTATTACTTTTTAAGTCACTTGTCTCCAGTTTTACAATGGAAACAATTCAATACTACACTTCCTTTTATACACTTCAGATTAAATTCCCTGGGGGTTCCAAGACAGTCTAATATCCCCTGGGATAATTCAACCTTCACAAGATTGGTTTCATTGGCAGTCAAGCTGTAAATTCGAGCTATACATGAAACGTGGCGGTGGAAACGGAAGGGGAATTGTCCCATTTGGCTATTTTAGCAGGAGCTCTGTACACCTGAAGTGATGTTGAAAATAATAAAATATAAAGACATTCACAAATTTTAAAACTTACGAAAGCTCGATATTCACAGTCAGCTAAAAATTGAAATATCTAAGAGTACATCAAGAAACTGGCATACAGTGAATTACAGCTTAAGATTTCGCACACATTGTCCAATTTTTATATGTACCTACATCAGTTCAACTCATCAGTTTAACTGGTTTAACTGACCGTTGTGTATCCAGCAGCTTAAAACAGATTACTTGCAGCAATATTCGATAATTTACAACCTCAGTTAATGACGTGTCTTCATGAAATATATCACAGACTAAAATATTGACACAGACAGAGTTGGGTTCTTTTGCGACAACTGGGTCTACCTATGTGAGCCTTCATGAGTCTTCCTCGACTTCAGATGCCTAATGTACTCTCCGAAGCACAAATGCAGAAACTGACTTTGCATCTACTTGTGAACCGAACCCAGAAACTCTGAGTCAACAGTGCCACTCTCTAACTACTGGACCACGTTGGCAGATACGCTATTCTTAGGCTGGGTTGCACCATCTTACTTTAACTTTGACAAACAAAAAACACCGGTTATCGTCAAACTTACGGTCAAAGTTAGGTGGTGCAGCTCAGCCTTATACTTTACTAGCTTTCCGCCCGCGGCTTCGCCCGCGTGGAATTTTGTCTGTCACAGAAAAACTTTATCGCGCGCGTCCCTGTTTCAAAAACCGGGATAAAAACTATCCTATGTTCTTTCCCGGGACTCAAACTATCTCTATGCCAAATTTCATCAAAATCGGTTGCGAGGTTTAAGCGGGAAAGCGTAACAGACAGACAGACAGACAGACAGAGTTACTTTCGCATTTATAATATTATAGTTGGGATTTGTAGGTATGTAAGATAATAAACTCATCAAAACTCGTGGTTAACACGGGTTCGCCATCCAACAAAAACTTAGAACAACCATCATCACAACTCAAAACTATCCCAAACTGGAAACTACCCCCAAAATCTAACGTAACAAGACAAACATACCCTCGGATATTTTCTGGGGATTTTTCCTTATACCTTCGATTTACCATCCCTCACCTGTCCTTTTAGGCGAAAACCGCTAATTTTATCAGCGTATTGATCCTTCCTACGGGATTCACCGGTTCCCATTTACGCCCAGGGACGTGCTTGAATATCGATGATATGCAAAACTATCTGTCCTTCTATCTTAAATATATATTACTCAAAGGTGACTGACTGACTGACTGACTGACTGACATAGTGATCTATCAACGCACAGCCCAAAGCACTGGACGGATCGGGCTGAAATTTAGCATGCAGCAGGTAGATGTTATGATGTAGGCATCCACTAAGGATTTTACGAAACTCTACCCCTAAGGGGGAAAAACGGGATCCACGCGTACGAAGTCGCGGGCGGCCGCTAGTTCTCATATAAGGTCCAAATTCACCAATTTATTCCAAGACATAATGGTTATGAAATATATTATTTCGTTAGTATCAATTTCATAACCCGACAAACCTAATTAACTTTGATTGGATTGTAAAATTTGATTTTAGTGGCCTTGACTTCAATCGATTTTCTTGTCTTACGTAAGATCGAGTTTGCGTTTGACCTTAATCACACTTGATGACAATAATTACGAGGTCCAATGAAAAATTTAATCTAAAAAGAGTAAAAAGTGATAATGTTTATTATTTTATAATTGTCAATGTATAAACGATCCCAAGTACCTAATTAATAATTTATCCATATTCCATGCAACTGAAGAATTTTGAAAATTATGTAGTCTCTAAAAAGGTACAAAACCAGCTGTGAAAATTTTAAAGGAATCCAAGAGTTTATTTATTTATTTTGAGCCGTGCCAATCTGTTAGCACCATATTTTATAAGAAGCCTTTGTTCACTGCACTAAATGATCACATAAAATTTTACCGTCAAAGACGTTTACGATAGAATCTTGTTCAGATTATTATTATTACCTAGTTTTAGATTATACGAGTATTCACGGTGTACAGACGTAGATTTCAAACTTTAATCGAATTGAGCCCAGACGGCGTTATTGTATTACACAACTACACTCAACTTTTAACCTTATTTGTTTATACAAAGTAAAGTAATACTTCGATTTAAGTAAAGTTACCTTAAAAGTCGATCAATCATAGAACAAAAGTTTGTGTAAAATCTTGCTTAAAATTCAATTACTTCATACTCAATGTCATCATTACTTAGAGTTTGTTTGGACTCAGTAATCTTATTTGAATATTTTAATTGATTAAATGTAAAAATATAGATGTGACAAACTATCGACATTTTTATCGATACTTTTTCGGCTCTATTTACACCCGCGTCATAAATTCTCGCCCATTCCGTTCGGCTTTCAACCACCGAGACATACCTTTCGATCACAATGACTTAAGCATAATGCGTGAATTTACGATAGGCATAAAGTTTATTAATTGGAAAATCGCTGATTTGCGTATTTTTTTTCGTGGCGTTGTCGTAGATGAAAATAATTTATTTGACTCTTTATTGTATGAACCCAAAAAGTTCAGTAAAAGGCAGGAATTTCAAAAAGCTGCTCCGCTCATCATTGTATTAGAAGATATAGTTCCAAAATACTGAACTGTCCTATCCATGACATTGACAGTGGGGTATCTTGCCACCTTGACGCCACCGTCAATACCAGATCGCTGTTTCCGATTTTTGCCATGTTGGAAATCATATAGTTGAACGATGGTAGCGCCCCCCCGTCATTGAGTTTGGTGGGACAGTTCAGCGTGGGTCATCTATACNTATACAACGGCCTTCAGACAGGCAACCGAACAAGTTTTCTTAACGGTCTTCGTAACACCCCTCCCGCTGTGGAGACCTCGGCCACTCTAACAACGTTATCTCCACCCGGAAACAGTTTCTTTACTCGACCTCTGGGCCAAGTTCCCCGCGGCAAATTCCCGTCAACAATAAGGACGAGGTCACCCACACTGAGAGGGGTTCCTTCAACCTCGCTGCCGCTGCGCCGAGGAACGAGGGTTGGAAGGTATTCTTTCAGCCACCTCTGCCAAAAGAGATCCGCCAGTCTCACAGTCTTCCTCCAAGCGGTTCTACCATACAAGTCTTGAGGGACGGCGCCAACATGATGGTTTCCCGTTGAGGAAGTCCCGATCAGAAAATGAAATGGTGTGAGAGCTTCGTTACCTTCTTGTCCAACCGAAACGTGCGTTAGTGGCCTTGAATTCACGATTGCCTCCGCCTCAACGAGAAGGGTGGTGAATATCGGTTCTTTAGGGGCTCTGTCCTTGAGGATCACTTTAAGGGCCGTTTTAACGGAACGCACTAAGCGCTCCCAAGCTCCGCCCATTGAGGGCGCCGAAGGCGGTATGAAACGCCATTCTATTCCGTTGTTCACAGTGAAGTCGTTCAATTTTGGACCGTAGAGCTCGCGAAGGAATTTCGTCGCTCCAACAAAGCTAGTTCCATTATCCGACCAGATCTCCTTAGGCGTGCCTCGACGGGCTACAAACCGACGTAAAGCCATTATCGCGGCGTCAGTTGACAGATCGTGCACAACTTCCAAATGAACTGCCCGGGTCGTCAGGCACGTAAACAAGGCGACATACCGTTTTTCGTGCCGCCTGCCAATCGTCACCTGGACGGGGCCGAAGTAATCTAGTCCAACACACGTGAAAGGACGACAATGGTGGGTTAGACGGGAAGCAGGTAGATTTCCCATAGGAGGAATCACAGCGGTTGCTTTCCTGATACGGCAAAATTGACACCTGTGCCCCACAGATCTGACGGTGCTTCTAAGGTTTAAGATGAAAAACTCCTGGCGTAGCTCGTTCACGACGGTTTCATTATTGCCATGGGCTAGTCGACGGTGCTCGTGCTCAATTAGTAGTCGCACGGCTTGATGAGTTCCATCCAAGATAATAGGAAAATTCATTGCATCTGGCACGCCGGTAATTGCTCCCACACGCCCTGAGAGTCTCAGTAGGCCGTCCTCCCCAAGGACCACATGAAGCTTTTTCAGCTTGCTTTG